>NC_056741.1:1422497169-1422714612 GCF_019279795.1 Protopterus annectens
GGGTGTTGGTGAGTTATGTAGCAACCTTTCACTTATCTGAAATTTCAGTAAAGCAGACAGAGTCCCTGCTTCTCATACTTAGCAATTCAGGATCTAAATCCAACAATGTTCATCCCACCTTCCTAAGGCTTGCAGCTAAAAAATCATTAAACCTCTTATTCATATATCTAACTTATCCCTTACCTCAGGCATTGTCCCACCAGTATTCAAACATGCAGTTATAATCCCTCTACTTAAAATCTCTTATGCTAATGGGGTGAAGAATAACAGACCTATTTCTCCCCTGTGCTCCATTACCAAAAATATTTGAAAAACTTTTATACAAGCAGCTACGTAAGTACATTGACAAATATGAATTTTACAATTGTTTCAATACCTTTATTGTCACAATAATGATCACAGATACCATTTATCATACCACTCAGCTTTTCAGATTTCTGACTCAAATTGTTGGTCTGTTTCTCATAAAAATGTAGTTTGCTGGCAAATCTCTGGCAATTCATTAAGGATTGAAGTCAGAAAATAACGACATTCATATTTTCAGAAAATTCATGGTAATGCAAAACCTGTTATTTTATCAACCTTCTACATTTGTAAGAGCAACGTTTAAAAATTATCCTTATTTTGGGCCTTTGTCCTCCCATTATTTATGGCTTTGTCCAGATTTCTTGCTCTAAGAGGTTGAGAACTATGCCATTTATTGCAACCTGAATGAAGTACTTATTACTGCAGGTCTCTTTGTTGACATAGTTAAGGGCTTTTGAAATGGTCAACCATACCTTTCCTCTCAACAAATTAAAAGGACTCACCTTTGGAGAGAAGATTATCTGCTGGTTTCACAGCTATCAAAAAAGACAGAACCTTCCAAGTCCATAGCAATGTCTCATCCTCTACTGTTGGTAAACTTAATACAGGTGTACTGCCAGGTGTACAGCAAGAGTCTGTGTTAGATTTTCTTCTCTTCTCATGCTTTGTTAATGATTTCTCCCTAGAATAACGAAATCTTAAATTAATAATGTATGCAGATGATATGTTGCTCCTGCAATCCAGTACTAGCCACTATGACCTCCGAACCAAGTTACAGAACAATTTCACTTAGTTTGTTAGTAGTAGACCAAGTGCATAACTAATTATCCCCAAGAAAACCAACGTCTTGGTCTTTTCCTCAGCCAAGAATTTACTCACTCTTTCTCCTATTCCCTTAACAGAGCTTAATAGGAACAGGATATGTAATGTCACTGAACAGAGGTAGCTAGGCCTAATACTTGACCTTACCCTTTCCTTTAACACACACGCACACACAGAATTTGTAACCAAGGATGTCCTTGCTCAATTAAAACTATGTTACAAGATCAGTCATCTACTTTCACCTGCTCGCTGGGTCATTAATACTCATACTTGAATAAAGCCTTCCTTTTCTGTTTACGCATTTGGCCTACAACACTCACAGAATTCAGACTGCTGAGAATAAAATCTGTAGGTTCATTCTATTAGCAGACCCTCAGATACATCATTACAGTTTGCTAAAATATTCCAGATGGCTTTCACCACCTTATAGGGCCACTTGTCTTCTAAGTACTCTAACTTACAAGGTGCTAAAACATGGTCACTGCCCCCATTCAAGACTGAAACTATCTTTACAAGACAACCCTTATGCATTCAGATGCACAGAAGACAATAGTTTCACTCTTGTATGCCCTCCATTTGAAACTTCCATTTGTGAGAGAGCTTTCTCTAAACTGGGACCTGCTACCTGGAACTATCCGTCTATAGACATCAAAAATCTAGAAACTCTTAAAAGCTTCAAAGATGCACTTAAAGAGCATCTCTTCACTTTCTCTACCTACAACTGCTACCATGACAATGGGTAGGTAACTTATAGTCCCACATTATGAATACAAGAATGCATTTAATAAACTTTTCTCAGTATCTTACTGTGGTATTGTATGCGCAAATATTTCACAAGTATGAAGGAGTTTATATACTATATGTATGATTGCACTGTATTTCACACACATCTCAGCTTCCATTTTATTACATATTTTTTCCAGTGCACTCTGAATTTTTTAATGTTACTCTATCTGCATTCAGTCTTACTATTTTCCGAATTTTGCTTTGTAGTCATTTTGAATATATTGTTGATTGAAAGACCATGAGGATGTACTTTCTGCTCTTTGAGCTCAGGTCTTGGCTGAAAAGGGCCAGTAGACGAGTCCTCTTAGCTGGTGAAGAGATAGTAAATAATAAAATACTAAACAGCTGGAATAATAATATTTCAATCATTTATAATGGAGGGTTTCATCTTGCTCAGGCTTCACTGACCACAGTCTAGCAATCTGGAAATGTACGTTTTTTCTTCTGGTAGACAAACTCAAGCTGTCAAAAAGGGATAGCACTTACATAATTTCTGTTAATACCTCCACCACCAACTTAGCTAAGCTCCACTACTCTTGCACTCACAATCCACTAGGCAGAAATAAAGCAGTCAATATGCAGAACCAGTACCTATTTATACTTATGATAGGTGTCCTGCTTAGATCATTTTGCAGTGACTCTGAGGTATTACATCATAAATGACTTCGGCCAAGAGTAGAAACTCCAGCCTACATTGCTATCACTTTGTGAATTAGAACAATGGGGGAATGTGTCAAATCTGGTGGAACAAAGACATGCTACCTATAATTCTTTACCATTCCAACTACCTCAGTAAGGCCAGCAAAATTTGAAAGTTTGCAAGAGCATAGAAAATTTTAAAACATACTTAATGAGGTCATCTCTTGCAGTCATGGCCTTTCTGACAGACAGTTCTTTAACATCTTGCTGTCAAACAAGAACATTAGCCATTCTGAAACAAAAGTTGACAGGAAAGATACTTCAGAAATCTCCTATAAAGTTTCATCACGGCATTGGAACATTAATGCCTACAGAGTAATAAATGGCATTAAATCCAAAAATAAAAAATAAAAACTGGAGCAAACACAACAAAACTCCCCTTTACAAAGTGCTGACTTTAGATTTCTGCTCTAGGATTCTGTGTGTACTGACAAAAATAACTTCGCTCCAACTCTAACTTCATCTGCTGTATAGGGAAAGGGTTCAGATTAATACAGTGGTAAATAGTGAGAATTAAAAACAAAGTGTTCGAGTTACAGATATAGCTGAACAAAAATAAACAGGATATTTTTGTAGGCACTTGTTAAAAGAGTTCATTGTAGATCAGGCACTATACAAACAATGAAAATAAAGCACAGATAAATAAGAGGGTGGATGACAGGCTAAATAAAATAATTAAAAAACAAACGTGACTGCATTCGTCTTCAGAGTTTTCATTAAAGAAGGGAAAAATGTGAATTCCTAAAATGCCACACATTTACCAGAACTTCCAGAGATAAGGGTTGGTAATCATCACAATGGTGAATGGATTACATTTTCTTAAGGTCTGTTGCATATACCACGATCTATAAGATGCAGCAAGCTTCCTTGCATCTTAACTAATATCTGAGTTTGATATCCATGCTCAGTTAGAAACAGTCATATTAGAAAGCCATAATCTGACACAGCAAATCATCAGCCATCTCTGTGACTCTTAGCAGAGAATTACTAAATTTGTAACAAGAGTATTCTACCCAGGCTGACACTGCACCATTTTAGACTTACCCCCGGATTCACGAATCCTCCGTGTAAGACTTATTAAGTCTTACTCGGAGGCTGCAGTTGCACGGTATGATGTCAGCGTGCCATGAATATGCATGAGGGCACGCTGACTCAACCGTACGTCTTACACGGACCGTGTAAGAAAGCAGGGGGCGTGTCCGACTGCCTAGCAGTCTAAATTTCCATGCCCCTGCAAGTGTTTAAAATAAAAGCAAATAAACAAGAGCTAGCCCGCTCAAATGTCCCTGCACCCAACACCTCACTGTCTGATATTGTTAACCCCCATCACAGTTCTAAAACGCATAACATTAATTTTTTTTTAATTCCCAAAATAGCTGCCCGTATTTGCGCGCGTGTGTGCGCGGGTGTGCCCATTGCTTAGCTACAGTTAGCAATTCTCACATGGAAGAGCATAAGAAAGAATGTTTATGCAAATCGCACCAAATAGCAATAGCGTAATGGTAGAGCATTCGCACAAAGAAGAGGCATTCACGGTTCGAGTCCCACCACTCCATTTTGTATTTATTTTTTAAATCAGTATATGGAATAATACCTGACATATATGTTTAAACATAACTAAAAAGCAGTGAAATGGCCAATGTATCAGTGAACAAAATAAATATTTTAAAGGATCCCAATATAAAATTGCCTGCAGTTAAGCAGCGCTTCACCCAGCGCAATAGAGTTGACCATAGTTCAATAGCGCTTCACCCAGCGCAATAGAGTTGCCCATAGTTCAATAGCACTTTACCCAGTGCAATAGAGTTGCCCATAGTTTAACAGCGCTTTACCCAGCACAATCTGTTTGCGCGGACGTGCGCGCCATGCCAACCAGGGCACTGTAGGGCACCGAGGAGCAACGTAGAGCAAAGTTGCTTAAATGCAGCCACACCCCCTAGCCTGTCTGGACAGTATGAAAATAAAATGAATGACAAGGTTCGAACTCAGGACTCTGTGCATCAAAAACAAAGTACAGAACCACTAAGCCATGACAACATAGGGGAAACAGCTACTGTTAACATTCATATACTTACGGATGGTAGTTTAACCATTACTAAGCAGGTCTGCAGTCAGCCGAGAATTGTACAAAATGGCCAATCACAAAAAAGTGCATGAAATGCAGCATATTTAAGCCCCACAGGTGGGAATACAGACCATAACTGATTGTAGCTCACATCTGAAGTTAGAATGTCTGGTGTCGGAGAGGGAACATGCTTCCAAGTGCAACGTTGGGGCATCGAGGAGTTGAAATACAAGGTTTGGCTCCTTGTCCACCGTCATGAGTCAAGACTCCTGCAGGGCCAGTTCCAAGGGACGGAGTACAAGGCAGAGGCATGGAACGGGTTAGTTCGTAACCTCACCAGTGCCACAGGCGTTCCTTGGACTGGTGAGCAGGTCTGCCACCACCATGCAGACCTGAAGAGATGAAAGCAGGACCGTCTGAACCAATGGATACAGGAGGCCCGTGGGATGCGGGATGCCCCACTACTGAGTAAGTAGCCATGGAATGCAGTATGTAAGAATTGATAATGGAGTATGTATAATGGATAGGTATGTCTCAATATCCCTTAATTTACTTTACAGCTGCAGGTGACCGTGCTGCAAATCAGCAAGCCTATGCTGATAGGCTGCTAAGGCTGCGCCACCAGGCAGGTTAGTGATTATTCTGCATGTATTGTTATATAAAATATGGGAGAGAGCATGAAAGAAAGTGTTGTAGTCCTATAACACAACCATAAAATTGTCTGAATACGTCCTCTGCATGTACTGTCAGATAAAAACGTCAGAGAGAAAGAAAAAGAGTGTAGTAACCCATTAAGAAAGGTAACATATGTCTGGAATAATATCTCTGCAGGCACTATCATATAAAATAAGTGAGTAAGCCTGTAAAAAGAGTGTTCTAACCTATTAATAAAGGTATAATATGTCTTGAACATGTCTGCCATATACACCGTTAAAACAAATAAAGGAGTGAGCCTGTGGAAAAGTGTGTAATGTCATTAATAAAGGTCTAAAACCCGGAGTGTGTCTGTGTCACAGAGTTTGAAATGTTGTTGCACCCTTGCATTATACAAACAGTACTGCTTGAAAAGGTGCTGGCAACCCAGAGTTGTGCAGTCCCATATAAAGTGGGTGATGGACGTGCTAGTAGCTGTGAAACATATATACAGTCCACAACAGTCAATTACTGGCTGGCATGAATAAGTAAATCTGGCACACATGTAGCATGTTATTTTTCCCCAGAAATGTGAGTATGTGTCAAGAAATGCAGGGTTCTGTACAAATCAAAGTGGAAATGTCATGTGAAAACATCCCAGATATGTAGATAAAGAAATATAAATGCAATCAAGAAATACGTAGCAGTAACATCCTCATCCTGGACAGTTAGTATGCCAGATATAGGTCAGGCATATATTGAACTAGCCAAACCCATTACATCAACCTAATGTATGGTGGCAAGTGTAATAATACATGTAGGGGATATACACCTGCAGTCACTAGGAATGTAGTGTAGACGAAAAGGTAATTATAAGATGTTAACCGAGATTTTTTCTACACCCTACTGTATGTGCATAAACCATGCAATTCCACACCTCAATGGGTATGTGTAATCTTACATATTTGTTGGGGCATATGTCCTATTGTTCTATAAATATTTGCATTCATGTGCCCTGTTTAAACACCACAATCATGGTGGCCTGTTGATACCAAACATCCCTGCATGCTGTTGGAATATCCACTGTGGTTCAATATATGCATGTGTTATGCTTGCTGTTCAACTGTTGTAACCTTTGTGTGTTGGGTTAATGAGAATATTATTGCATGCTGTTACAACTAATCTGGAATGCTGTTTTGCTTATGTTGTAATTAAACACACCTAATCACAGAATGTATGGGAAGGCCGGTCCCAGCGGACCCACCTGTCCCTCCTCAGCTGGCGAGTGCACCTGGCACCAGCAGGTCCGGTGCCCAGCCCGGGCTCCCCTCCTCCATTGGTCCTGTGCCACCTTCGGGTGGAAGCACTGCAGGGGATGGGGCTCATCCTCCCCGTACAAACATGGGCGGAGAAGGGCCACCTGTCACCCTTCGAAGGGTCCAGGTTGTGGTGCATAGGGAGATCCAGCGTTCAGTCGCTGATCCCCTATGCCAGCTCGAGGCGAGAGTGGCGCGTCTCATGGGTGAGCCTGCCCATCCTACGCAGCCCCCAGCACAGCCACCCTCGGGGCTGTGAAGGTTCAGTGGTGACTGCCCATGGGTGGGGATTTCAGTTCCACTGTTACCATCTGTGGGCTCATGGGCTTGCGATTTCCAAACATCCAGCCCCATCAATTGTGTTCACCCACCCCATGTGTCATACACTGCCCCTGTATGCGTCTTCTCTGTCTTGTCTGTTTACCTTCCCAACCTACCTCCCCGGACATACCTACTTCCTCTACCTCACTTCCCACTCCACCTGAAAAAAAAAAAAAAAAAAAAAAGGGCAATCTGTACCCACAAAAAAATTATGCCCCATACATAGCTGCTCATTTTGCACACATGTCCATTAGACATGTAAGCTGATAATTGGAATTGGCAGTACAACATATGTTGTTGTCCTCACCCCTCTCCCAGGGGTGGAAGGTTTCAAATTTCACTCCAAATTCATTGCATATGCACAGCTGTTGCTGTTAAAGAAATGGGGAGCTATGGACCTTCCCTACACCCGTCCTGCATATCCCAAGCTTGTTTACCTACTGTCTGTCCCTCTTTGTGCCCCCTTTTTCACCACTTTCCTATCTCCCCATTTTCTTTTCTTTCAAAGAAATTAGCGTGGGGGTTAGCACTTTTAAGCAGTAGTAAGTGGGATTAAGCGAGTGTGTGCTTGTGTACGCTTAGCTAAGCATCGCTAAGCATCAGTCTGTGGCAGGGCCCTTGTTCTGCTGAGCAGCAAAAGAAAACACCTCTGCCAGTCTCGAACCCCAAACCATTGAAACAATAGACTGCATGAATTACCACTAAGCCACAGCAGATATACAAATAACTTGGTTCTGAATGAAATATATCATGCATTACAATGAGGGAATGTAAATGGAAATTAGGAATGGTATAACACAAATCCTTTTCTGTGGGTCTTTACCAGCAGTGGTTGTGGAATTGCATGACATGACTGTGAAAGGAGACCCAGCCATCCTAGCAGGGAATAATGTTACAGTAGCACCTTACAAACACCACACAGTATCAGACCAGGATAAATACTGGCCACAGGAATACAGTGTAATAACCACATTTGTATGGCAGTTAATTGTGTGAGAAAAAAGTACATACTCTCATGTATCCTGTGTTAGCATTTGGAGGGGTGCATACATGTTGACACTGAGATGTGTGTACTGGAAGCAGCAACATTCAGGTTTGAGTACAACATGCATATAACTGGCTACAACCCTAGCATCAGATAAGAGACATATACCAACCTTTAGACTGACACAACAGTGTCCAGAGCAAACAAGCATGGGCCCCCCCTAGGAAATCTGAAAGGGCTACTCCTACCTAACCTAGCATTTTATAGCAGTGGGCTGCAATCACAGTGAGTAATGCAATCACCAAACAGCAGGCTGCATGCAATTACTGAATGGTGGGCAGCAATTGGTGCAGAGGCTGTCACATACACAAGTGCAGATACCTAGAAAAGCAGGCTGTACCTGCAGTCCACACATGCAATTATATCATTGCAGGTGCTGTGAGATAGAGAGTGAGAGAGAGAGAGAGACACGGACACAGACACAGACTGAGACAGACAGAACAGAGTGAGAAACTGAGACAGAAAGTTATATAGAGGGCGATAACCCAAAACAAACCACCAATAAAAAAAAACCTACAAAACCGTAACACACGGAGCAGGGAAATACAAAGGTAAGGTATGTAACTCACATGCATGTGTTGGCATGTTGTAGATGTTCCTGAAGAGTACTCTACACACTGCAAATCATCCATGTGTGGCAGCAGTATGTATCTATCTGTATCTGCACATGTGCATAGAGCAAGGGACATACTGCAACTGTTAGTGAAGGGTGGACAGATATCTATCAGTGAAGGTTGATATGTGCATATATCCATGTAGGTCGTAGTGTGTGGCTTATAAAACAGCATGCAGTGTGCAGGAGCAGCCTTAGATCAACTGGTGCCCTAGGCAAAAGGGCTCCATGGCACCCCCTACCACACTTCCTTGTGCCCCCATCCTTGTCTTACTACACCACATAAATAGTGGAAAAGAACTCCTGCAAGAGTGGCGCCCTAGGCGGCCGCCCACTTGGCCTATGCCTAAGGCCAGCTATGGTAGTATTGATATATGTTATGTGGTTGTTAAATGCTGTGGGATAGATTTGTCAGATCTGCTGTGTTACAGCCAGTGAGGCCTGCTAATGCTACAAGGGTTGAGGACACCCACATGCATTCTGCACAACACTGTGCAATTTAATCACATACCTGTACATCCCACAACTGTCACATAAGTGATATCCCCACCATGAAAGGTGGACTGTACATGTGCCTATATGTACATCCATGTGTACAGCAATGGATGTATACATGTATGTGTATAGATATGCATATATATATATATATATATATATATATATATATATATATATATATATATAGATAAATATATATATATATATATACATATAGAGTGAGAGACAGAGAGACATGGGGTCATATGTACCGCAACAGGTGTATGGTGACCAAGGCATGGACTGTAGACAAGTGTTGATACTGCAGTGCCATTCCACCTTCCCAAAACAGTGTACCCATTAACTACTACATAGGTAGAGATCTACCTAACAGTGAAGGTGTGATAAGGGAACATGGGACACAGGTGGACAGTAGCCTCCACTTTGATGAAGACAGTGCCACACTACACCTGTAATCTGTCTGTGTGGTATGTGTCATAACAACAGGTGTGTCATCCATGGAAGTATAGGGTAGAGTTCCCTTCTACTCATCACAATGCCCCGTGTGGTATGTACTTCACATGACAACTACACCAGGTGAACAGGCCACAGACAGACCTCCCAGAGGGTAATACTGGGCACAAGCAGATGCCCTATGCAGACTGACTCACAAAACCACAACTACACTGTATTGCATACTGGCCACACAGAGGTGACCTCTGCCGGACATACAGAGGTATGTCACACCCATAGCTGGGTGACAACCACCATGGCAACATATCACAATCCCGCCGGGATACACGCTCTAGGGCCCTAAACCTTGTCAGCTCACTAAACAGCATGTGATGGAGGGATAGGTTCCCATCTCAGAGATATGCCATACACTGGAATAGACCACATAGCAATAGCAAACAAGGCTCCTCCTTAGCAGTTGTTATAAATACCCCTGATGATTGTGTGGGAGATTGGTAATACACCCCAGGAAACACCTCTGTGGTTCAGGTTGGCAGGGGCAAGTGAAAACAAAGTACATGTGTGTCAAAGGCCAGGGTAGCATATGGCTAGGCTGCCATAGGCCCTAGGGACAATAGCATATTACCTACCTATGACACTAATGCACTCACACATGTACTTAATGCAATAGCTGCTATGTGAGCTTGAATAAGTGTAATGCTGAATGTGTGCAAGGTCTGTAAAGGTGTGATAGCTTAGTGTGATATTGTATCTGACATGGTAGTGCCTGTCCTAGCTGTGAGGACAGCAACTGATGTGTAATGCACTGTTAGGCAGACATAGTAGTACGGCATATGATGTGACGTAGTTCTCCTTTGATGAATGTGGTGTCTCATTGTAGGCTAAAGCAATACATGTATGCTTAGTGAGTGGTACTGCTGGTGAATCCATCACCAATATGAACTGTAGTACTATCTGAAGCTGTAGGCCTAAACAGCACAGTATGGTGTATGTTCACATTGCTTGGAAACACTGTCATGTGTGTTTCCTGTAGTCTGCACAGAGGACAGAATGCAGGCATAAGGGTGTGTAAGTAGTGGCACACAGTATCGTATGGTACACAGGTACTGCTCATCTGTGTTGGCATACAGTGGTGCATTGTATGTTTGCCTGATGTGTGTGTGATTATGCCTGTACAATGTCTGCAATCATATGTGTGCTACAGGGTAAACGTGTGTATCCAGCAACATATATAGTCTGTTACAGCAGTATGCCACCTATAGTAACAACTGGATACATCTGTTAGGCAGGGCTATGGCATCAATGACTAGGGTGGTTGATTGGTACTATTGTACCTTTACTTTACATCCATTGCAATGGATGACATCTCTGTTCGTGCATTGGTGTGATATACACCCCTGCCTTGAGGTTGTGCAATGTGTCACAAACAGTGTGTCAGGTACTGTTGTATAGTGGTGTGATATATAGAGTCTGCCAGGCAGTGTTAGTTAGTTGTGGCCTGAGAACCAATAAGTGGTACTGAACGTGTGTAACCTCTGACAGACAATAGGATGGTATATATGTCAGTAAAGTGATATCTGTGGGTAAAGATGTAAAGTGTGCCACAGGACACTCTCACACATATTGTTCATATCTTTTTCAGCCCGATGGCCCACCAATGCAACCCAGCATACACAGCGGATGAGGAAGAGGTGATACTCAACAGCCTATTGCACCGGTACACAATGCTCTTCTCCAGAAGCAGCCAGCACCAGCAGGAGTGGACTGCACTGTGGCAGGAACTTGTTCATCAGGTAAATGACATAGACATGCATAACCGGACATATGAGCAGGTACGCCACCACTGCAGTGATTTAATTAGACAAGTCCGGCAGCGTGCATCTGATATCTAAAGACAGCAGCTTGCCACAGGTGGTGGGGTGGCCATTCATCCTCCTCTCACCACAGTGGAGGAGCTGCTTCTAAGCGTGGTGGCTCCTGGACAACAGCTACATCAACCTCTGACATGTGTTGTAATGGAGGCCAGAGCCACCCAGCACATCCACCTGGAGCAAGCAGGTAACATGCCCTATCTGTAGACTACAGTTAACTGTATTGTTAGATTATGTATACGTGAGATGTGTACTGTGTGTTTAGCAGTTCCGCTGCCTAGTGTTGTGCAATACGGATAGTTTGAATAATATCCCTACACCTGTGACTGTTGTTGTACTGCAGTTTAGCATACCCACTGCAGCAATGCCACAGTTGTGGCCACTGACGAACACTCTCATATTTTCGTAGGTCCCTCTGGTGTGACAGCAGGGCAGCTGATTCATGTTGGTGAGTGTGTTATACCTGCAATGTTGGTAATGAAATATGCATGTCATAGGTGAGGTGTAGGCAAGGGAGCCCGCAGGATTTTTTGCAGGGGGGTACAAACCCAGAGCCCCACCCACATAGCTCTCCCCGCCCCTGCCAACACAACCCTGCCCAAGTCCACCCACCCCAAGCCCCGCCCACACAGCCATTCCAGTGTCCCATTACTTGGCTATTTCTCCTCATGTGCCATAGACACTGTTCAAATCTCTGTGTGCATACTGTTTTATGCTTTAGTTCTACAATGATTACAGGCAGGTGGATTTAATTTACAACTTTTATTTCAAACATTATAGCCCAAACACTGATAGACATTTACTAAACCTAAACAAAGCAATAGTCTTACAACGAAAACAGACTTGGCATTAAAGCTTCACTACTTTTGAAACTCACATTCAATGAAACAGCACTGAAACCCACATTCAAAGAAAATGCATCTGGCCAGTGGCAGGTTATTTACCTTTGAACTGTTTTCAAGCAATAGGCTCCTTGCACACTGTTAGGGCCATGCAAAAGTTATTTGATTTACCTGATTATATTAATTATAATATATAAAATATAACTGAATTATATCCCTTGTATTATACAGCAACACTTGTTTGGGTGTGTTTTAAATTTATAATTTTGAACATTTTTTCCAGTAAGCAATGAAACAAAACATACAAACCAATAATGACAAACTGCCCAATTCAGAACATTTCAACCATAAAAGGCCACCCATTACAATCCACCAATATCAGTCAATACACACAATCTCTGCTGAAGTAAAAGTAATCTGAATAATTCCACATTAAAGATATCTGAAACTAATGAAGAGGTTGTTGCTAGAAAACAACTGTATATTTCAGTGTTTCATTTACAAATTCAGTGCCTGCTGCCGTCAAAGAATAAATTGCCTATGTTAAATTAAAAAAATGGTAAGCTGGTATATTGCAATAGAAAATGGATGGCAAGCCAAAAAACAGATTCATAGTTATTAGGCATCTCATCCAAAGGAGGACATCCTCAGGACTGCAGCATACAAATGTACATGCTGTAGGAATAAAACCTCAAGCCTCTACATTAAGATGCAAGTATTCTACTTGTGGTGCTACTAACATAGCTTTAAAACTTTATACCACAATAGAGATACCATTTGCTAAACAAAACAGTTGCACATTGTAAATAGACTTGGCATGAGCAGCAGTAAACTTCGCTTCCCTTAAAATTCACAGTTCCTTGAAAATGCACTTGAAAATAAATTCCACCTGCTAACTCTAACTGGGGCATTTCACTGTCTCTCTCTCTCTCTCTCTCTCTCTCTCTCTCTCTCTCACTGTCACACAAACATACTACACCCCTCAAGGCCTCAACCTTAGTGCAAGAAATCTGGACAAAGCCTAAAATAAATAGGGACAGATTATAAATATGGCTCTCATAAACTTAGAAAATTGCAAGAGTAACATGATTTGTGTTAGTATGCATTTTTCTAAATGATATGACGTCTAAAACTGAAATATCTCATTTAGCAACTTCAATCCTTTTTAGGAGAAATATGGGGCAAAAATCTGGACATTCTGCAAAAACCTGGACAGCTGAGGGGTATGCTACCTCCCTCTTATACACACACACACCAATTAATTCTGGTCAGACTTGAATTAGTTCTGGGAAGGTTGCACTGAACGGCACCGTGCTTGATCTGAAGTGGGTGAAATCCTGGTAGCTAGTGATAATAACTGATCTGCAGCTCAGCAATGTGGAGCATTAAAGCATTTGTAGCAGAGCATTGTTTCATCACTACCTATTGTGCTTGCACATAAGCTGTAGTTATTTCAAACATTTGCCTTTTTTGATTACTACAGAGTACATTTACCCACCAGGGCTATTGTGTTTTGACTTCAGTGTGGAGCTTACCTAGTTGTTGCAGGGCTTGGCTTTTAAGTAAGGTAGCAATGCTTATTTACCATATACCATTAAAGCCACCCAACTACAAGTGTACTAACACACAAACACTGCTATAAGACACTGGTCTCCAATAAAATGTAATGAGCTTCTGAAAATACTGTAATCCTGTCCTTTTATTACAAATACTGTCATATGCATTGCAGTACCCAAGGCTTATACATTATCTAGTTATGTAAATATTCTCTGCATAGCAATAACGAAAAGGCTTTCAATGCTGGTAATTCTTTAACAGTATGCTTACTAAAGCTTACTTGCATCTTACAATATCCGACAAGCTTACCTGATGTTCATTAAACCATGTCTACTTAAACAGAGCAACAGGGCACTGTGACAGCATGCAGTTCCTGAATAATAAGAAGCATAAATCAACAGTATAAAAATCTGATAGAAAACCAGAACATTCTGCAAAATCAAGGACAGATGAAAAGCCACAGTCGTATTTGTGATTTGCCTTGGATGGGGGAATACTCTGCACACTTACACGCATAACTGCTCCTTGCCTTCCTTGGACACATCCAGAGCCACTACAATGGGGGGGTGGGGTGCAATAAGTATGTCATAATTTGAAATGTCTCTGGCTGACAGTGATGGCTCTGACACTCATACCTCTCAACTTCAGAGCAAGAAATCTGGGCAAAGCCATACATAGAACTAGAAGTGGGACACAGGCCCAAAAATAAGGCCAATTTTTAAATATTGCTCTTATTAACTTAGATAATAGAACAGTAGTAGATCTTGCATTAGTATGAATTTTCTGAAGGGTATAAAATCTGAAACTCAAATGTCTGCCATTATTTTCTAACTTCACTCTTTAATGATTTGCCACTAATTTGCCAGAAAAACACAATTTTATGAAAAACGGACCAAAATGTGATGCAAAAATATAAAGTTGCCACACAATACAGCTGGGAACCTGTCAAAAAAGGGACACTTTTTTAATATTAACATTGTTAACTTGAGCAGCTAACAAAATAAGAGCATCTACATGCATTTCTGAAATAAAAGTAATCTATAACGCTGATCATTACAGTTATATATAATTGGAAACCCTCCACATTTTCTTCCAAAATTGCCATTTTGGAGGAGGGATTATTAGGAAAGAGCAACATTGTGAGCCAAAATTGGGGACAATTGAGAGGTTTGGATATTCCTAATCTACAAAGTGATTTGCACGTACCTCTCAACCTCTTAATGCAGGAAATCCGGACAAGGCCAAATATATTGGGGGAACATACAAACACTACTAAAAATTGCTCTTGTATAAACTTAAGACAGTCTTGCTTTTTTCTGAAGGTTATGACGTCTGAAATTCAATGTCTGTCATTTAGTGACTTCATTCCTAAATGATTTGCTAGAAAACCACAAATTTTATGAGGAACAAACCAAAAATAAGAAGCAAATATCTATTCATTCTGCAAAGATATGGACAACTGAGAGGTATAGTTCAACTGGGGCTGTCTGAGTTTGCTACCCCCCCCCCTCACAAAATCATGGTCGAATGGAGCCAACCCCCTGCAGCCATTCCAATGTCCCATTCCTTGATTATTTTGCCCCATTTACCATAAACACTGTAATGTGCATACTGCTTTACTTCTGTGATGATTTATATTTCATTTGAAAGTTTTATTTTGCATTTTACAGCACAAACCCTAATACATATCTGTTAAACAAAGCAATGCAGTCTCACAATGAAAATAGACTCAACATTAAAACTTCTCTGCCCTTGAAACTCACATACATTGAAACAGCATTGAAACCCACATTCAAAGAAAATACATTTTGCCAGCGGCAGATAAATATTAACTTTGGGCTGTCTTCAAAATCATAGGGCCCTCGAACATAACATACACATGCTCTTTGATACACCTTCCTGACTGTATTACATTATATTCCTTGTACAATACAGTACAGTTGTTAGAGGGCATTTTAAATTTATTGTTTTGAACATTTTTCCAGTAAACAATGAAACAAAATGCATACACCAATGACAAAACTGCCCAATTGAGAAGATTTCCATCATAAAAAGTCTACTCAACCTTCTATAGTCCACCAGTATCAGTAAAAAATATGCACAATCTCTGAAGTAGTAAAATCCACATTAAAGAAATTTGTAACTAATAAAGAGGTTGCTGGCTTGCTGCTAGCAAACAACTTTATATGTCATTGTTTAATCTACAAATAAAGTGCCTGTTACCCTTGAAGAATAAATTGCCTTTGTTGCATGCAATAAAAAAATGATAAGCTAGTAATACGCAATAGGGAATGGATAGCAAACTGATAACAGGTTCATAGTTACTAGGTATCTTTGCCAAAAGGACTGCAGCATCCACCCCCTTTACAACACAGTACAGTATCAGCAATGCATCTACCTATTGTGGGAGTAGAACCCACAGCCTTCAGCATCAAAAGCAAGTACACTATCTGTTGTGCTATTAACAATGCAAGCAGACTAAACATAAGCAGCACTAAACTTTTGCTCCCCTGCAGCTCTCAGCTCCTTGTAAAATCTACTCGACACTCAGCTGTATCTCTGAACTTTGCAGCACAAGAAATCTGGAAAAAGTCAAAATTTATTGGGGGGGGGACAA
The DNA here is from genome assembly GCF_019279795.1 of Protopterus annectens. Taxonomy (NCBI): domain Eukaryota; kingdom Metazoa; phylum Chordata; order Ceratodontiformes; family Protopteridae; genus Protopterus; species Protopterus annectens. The sequence goes on from NC_056741.1 coordinate 1,422,513,614, forward strand.
AAGGCCAAAAACCAGGGACACATTTTAAACATTGCTTGTATAATGTTGGAAAGTTGCTAGAATAAAATGCTGCGTTACCACCATACATTTCACTGCCACGTATTGAACCCAGGGGACCCTGTGCAAAACAGTCAGAGCAACATATTTTATTTTACATTTTACACACGCAAGAAGAATATTAGACATGTATATAAATATTTTTTCTACCATTCAGGATCTCCTGTTAAATGAAATTATTTTGTATACTTATTGACAGAATGACAAACAAACTGATTTGTGAACTAACTGAAAGCATCCACTCACCCAATGGTCAGCAGACAAAAGTACTAATTTGTCATTTCAATGTTGTCTGTCATAGTGTCAATTGCTGAATGAAAAACCTGCTTTAATTAAATGAGTTCTAGCTCTTTTACCCCTGGGAGTAAAGTTGGACAAACTGTCTTGATTCTATTTCCTTTAACATTAAACCTTGCATATGAGCATTTATGGTACAGGAATTCTATTTTACTTGAGGGATTGGTGATATCTTAGAAACAATAAGCTTTCTTCTTGTTGAATTAAAAAAGCATGGCAGAGTTATAATGATTAGTAGACATCAGTAGTTGTGGCAGCAGCAACTGTGACTTTTCCTGAGTGTATAAAACTATAGTCATTTTGAATGATTTTGTTCTTTTTCCCAAAATGCAACAGCTTTGGAGATCATTCTAATAATTAAGGGACTGAAAGAGGGAAAAACTGTTACACAGGCCTTGGGATGGCAATGCCCTTGCCACACAAGAACATGGTATTCAAAATCCACATCATATTCAAATACTTATCATTCCTAACCATGACTTCCGACTGCTGCTTTCCCCGTTCATAATTATTCTTAGAAGAGTACATTAAATGCTAGACCTGGTCTGGGGCATTTTACACACACACACACACACACACACACACACACACACACACACACACACACACACAAACTGTCCCATCTTCCATCCAACTACTCACTCTGAAAGTGTCCCATCTTCCGTCCATTTCAGTTTCCGTGCACTCCTAAGTATCCGTCCATCGTGCTTGCGAACCCAAAACCGTCTGTGTCCCGCCTCCATCTTCAGTGAAGTCCGTCTCAGTTCCTGCTTGCGAACCCAAAACCATCCGTGTCAGTTCCCGCTCGCAAACTTGAAAATATGTGCACTGCGCGATGAGTGATGATGTCAGCATGCCCGCGACTGGACTTCTTTCTTCTTAAAGAAGAACGCGCCCAAAAAAAAAAAAAAAAACTTTTTTTTAAACTAGTCAGCCGATTCCAGGGTGGTGCAAGTGCACCCAATTGCACCTGCCTGTGGGCGCCCTTGGGTGTAGGCCATGTACATGTAACACACCTACACATAATGCATGCCGTGCATGTTTGCTGTGAGACATTGCACAGCTCAGTAATGTCACTAGCTGCCTCAATGACATGCAATACACAGAGCATGAGACACAGTTGTGGCAACCCCGTACTGCACATTGGATAGGCATAGTTGCAACACCTGTACACAATATAACACATTTATCACATGCAGTACACAAAGTCATGCTACATATGGCATAACCACACACCCACTGTAAGGTCACACTTCAGTATCCCACATGTCATAGGTTCATAGGTTCATAGATTAGTACTAAGCTAACTGCCCTTGTGAGCCATTTTAAGCTTAGCAAATTATCCCTTGTGAGACTCAAACCCTGCACCTTGTGTTTGTAAGGCAAACACCTTAACCATTAGGCCACCCTCCCAACACACATGATGTACCTCAGGGGAAGAGGCCTATCATGGGGCTGTGCAACACTCTTCAACACATAACACAGTCATGTTAGGCAATGCTCCCTACTGGGCACCTCATACACCCATGTACAAAGTGGCTGTGTAATAGTGAACGTATCCACGGCACTGCAGTTCAGGTATAGCATGCTAGGCGGTGGTCTGTCACACAGTAGTAGCCATGAGTGACCACAAGATGCATGATAATGATGATGGCACATGGTACTACACCCCATCCTGTTACAATGACCACAGTATTACACATAGCAGTCTTTGCTGTGCACCTCATTGTTCTGTGTGTGCAAATATATGCACCTATACACACCATGCATAGCATGTTGTGTGTATGCTTACATATGCTAGTATACACATTTTGCACAACAGTCGCCATCTGTACAAAGAGTCACATATATGTCCTGGAATGCTATTGGGTGTATAGGTCACATGACACACATTGGGTATGTGTGGTGTTTAATGTTGCATTTGTGTAGCATGCCATGTCATGGCTGGCACCGACATATTGGCAATATGTCCCACACTCACCATAACCACTGTACAATGTCCATGTCATGCATTGGGATTCCTTCACGTCTACATGCACCACTCATCCCATGTCTGTACATTGCATGCATTTGCTACACCTATGCCCACTATTATGTGCTATGAACACAGACACTGTCATCAGACATGACAATCTATGTGTCACACAGATAACACATGCAGTCATGGTATGTATATCATTGAGTGATGGTGCACATGACATTGCAGAGCAGATAATACTTGCACAGCAATGTTGTGTCCATGTACACATTGTGTTCCAGGGTGTAGCCAATCACTGAACAACTAGCCACGTCCATCAAAGCCATGTATAATGTCATTAGATAGGGCTGTCTACACTTGCACTGCATGGTGTTGAGCAACACATGGTCTGCATGCTGACATGTGTGTGGTGACTGTCTTGTGATACTGTCACCCACCATCACCCACTATTGTGTATGTGTTGGACTGCTGGTGTGTGTGTGTGTGTGTGTGTGTGTGTGCATGTGCTGTGGTGAGCAGTGTATTTCTCTGCATGTGTGCATGTGTGCATGTGTGCATGTGTGCATGTGTGTATGTGTTCATGTGTTCATGTGTGCATGTGTGCATGTGTGTATGTGTGCTAACATCATGTACAGATTGTAAAGTGTGTTTCCTGTCTTCCTTCCACAGGTGCTGAGTTAGGGGTGGCTGAATGCAGCAGGGAACCTGATGTCACCACCACTAATAGTGGAGATGATGAGACATGTATTGTGGCACAGGAAGGTCTGACAGGGTCTGTCGTTGGTCCACCAATCGACAGTACATAGCAGTCAACCCCATCTATGTGCACACTCATACTGCCAATACATCCCTCGTCACCAATGGCCGTAGTTGAGGGACAGCATACAGTTGGCATTGACAAGGAGAGTGTGGTACCTATGGCATGTGCTTCCCCTCACAGCAGCCATAGCCGGATTACTGGAACGGTACCACATAGGCGGATTTCCAGGGGTTCTCGGGGGAGCACCACTGGTTGTATTGCCCCTGGCAGACGTGCCCCCGGAGGTATTACAACCTCCAGTATGTTCCAGGCTTTAATGCAGGCACAGGCACATATGGAATGGTACACCTGACAGGGACTAAGGGCGCAGAGGGCCCATTACACTGCTATCAATGACATCTGTGACCTTGCCGGTGCCATCCGGAATTACACCGAGGTCATTGATAGCCATTGGAGGGAGACATTAGATGTCCTCCACAATGTGTTAGCCATTAGTCAGGACCGTGCAGGATGGATGAGAAGCTGACGCAGACACATGCCAGCAACAGCATCAGTTGGCAGTCGTCATGGATGGACCACGGATCACAGCCACTCTCGTAGTGGCAGTACCAGCCCCAGCAATGCTGGGGCTGGCCTGTCCATTGATCATCCTACTAGACCATGTGCACATGGTGCTGGCCAGTCCCGGCAGGGACATGGGTCCAGTCATCATACCTCTGCCTCTGATGATAGCCGCAGTCAGGGTTGGTACCCGATACTGCCCGTAGCACCCCTGCTAGGCACAGGTGCTCTGTCCATGGCCAGAGACATTGATCAATGCAGCCTTTCAGGTACAGTCTGTGGCTGTCTCACAACTGCCCATATATGGCGGCCACATGGTGGAGTTGTGTGCATGCAGACACAAACACATTTACCATACAACTAGGGCTCACACATATACACACACATTACATCAACATTGGCCCATGCAGTACTGTTGTCCCTCACACACACACACACACACACACACACACACACACACACACACACACACACACACACACACACACACAGACATGCCTATTGGATGGGTCAATGTCAGGCTCTGGCAAACCTACAACACACACTGTGCATATGATGACACTTGTGCCACCTTCTGTCATCTGTCACATTGATGCAGGAATAGGCTAACATGGTTCTGATGCACAGGGTGACATTATAGCAGTGTAGCAATAGTAGCAAGTTGCCAACAGGAAAGTGTACTGATATCCTTGTAGGTATATCTGAGCGGGCATTATGCATCATAGCTCTGATAGTCATTGTAGCATTGTTTACACCAGTGTTAGGTCTGAGTATGTATTGTCCACCCATGTGCCCCTTGGCTGAAGTGTACAGTGTTGGCAGCATGTGTTAGTGAGTGGACAGTATGTGTGTGATATGTGCATTACAAATTAGCAGGTGTACATCTGTGAACATGGTGTGTGCGCACTGTCTGCATGTACATGCATAGTGGACACGTGGGATGTGCGACATACCCTGTTCTCCACATTGTTAACATCTCATAATATCTTTCGATGGCCAGTATGCATTCTACTACAAATATGTACTAACATGGGTACACATGTGTGTATGACATGGGTTGGCACTATGCTGTGGGTGATACCGTTGATATCTGTCAATGATCTGCAGTCTGGTAATATACACCACCTCAACAGCATGACTATAACCAGTCATTAGATGATGTCCTGACAAATGACTCACAGTTGTAGGGAACTCAGTAACAGTTGGATCCTTCCAGTACTATACTATAACAGTAACCAGTGGTATTGACCACCACACATTCCTGGGACCACACCTGTGTGGCATATAGCCCTCTTAGGTACATGCAAACACACTAGGGATATGTCCATCCACATCTGGAAATGCATGCATTGGCCTACACTGCATTCCCCAGATGGGACGCATATCCTACACAAGGGTATCATACAGACAGATACCTGTTGTCCAATACATGCTGTGTAGTAGTACGCCATCTATGGCATAGTCATCCACATTTACTATACATACTATCCCGACAGTACCACATAGGTGGTAGCCCTGAACATGTATGTTGGGTACCAATGTGTACAGACAAACACGTGTTATGTCATCTGTCCCTTGGTATCCATATATCCATAGGTATTGTGGGGTCCCTTGGTGTTTCACATAACACATTAGGGGCCTGCATGCATATCCACAGGGCTGGTGCACACCTATAATGACTGTCCATTATTGCCAGTCATTGCTGTGTATGAACATGTCTGACATATACCCCAGCAATTACCCTCACTCACAGTACTCTATAGTACGTGTCATGGGTGTGTGTGGCAGGGGTGTCCTTGGCCGTGGATCACTACATTGGCCAGTCTTGACGCATGCATACATATGTGACCTATGATCTGAGAAGCAGCGGCACTATCTGTCAAAGGTTACAAATGTATTCATGTAGTATGCAGGCTTCACACCTATGTACTGATTGAGGTCACATGTACACAAATTTATTTGACATGCAGATACCCGATGTGTGCAATGCACATATTGTTTGAAACATATGTCATACCGTAGTAAAAGCAAAATCCACACTGCATTGACCACCTGTGGCACACACACACACACACACACACACACACACACACTCAGCATTTGCAGGACTCAAACCCCTACCTAACTATTTTATGAAACTAGAGAGATACGCATTAACACGGCATACTATATGCAATACTGGGTGGTTTCTGTTCTCCTTGAATATTTGTAGGATGCTGACATCATCAGACTTTCCAAAGAGGGATGCACCTCTTTTAATGTGTTTTCCCAGTCTCCAAAAAGGCTACTTCTCTTAAAGGGAATCAGACACATACACACCCCCCACACACACACACACTTGGCGTTTGCAGGACTCAAACTCCTACCTAACTATGTTATGATGCTAGAGAGATACGCATTAACACAGCATGCTATATGCATTATTGGGTGGTTTTTGTTCTACTTGAATATTTGTAGGATGCTGACATCATCAGACTTCCTGAAGAGGGATATACCTCTTTTAATGTGTTTTCCCAGACTCCAATAAGGCTACTCCTCTCAAAGGAAATAACACACATACACACTTGGCGTTTAAAGGACTCAAACCCCTAACTGACTATGTTATGAAGCTAGAGAGATACGCATTAACACAGCGTGCTATATGCATTACTAGCTGGTTGCTGTTCTCCTTGAATATTTGTAGGATGCTGACATCATCAGACTTTGCAAGGAGGGGTGTACCTCTTTTAATTTGTTGTCCCAGTCTCCAAAAAGGCTACTCCTCTCAAAGGAAATCACACACTTTGCGTTTGCAGGATTCAAACCCCTACCTAACTATGTTATGATACTAGAGAGATACGCATTAACATGGCACACTGTATGCTTTACTGGGTGGTTTCTGTTCTCCTGGTATATTTGTAGGATGATGACATCATCAGACTGGGCATGGTAATGTGTGAACACATTTTTATGCAACCCCAGGAATGATCCATGTAGGTCGGCAGGTATCAACAGCTTGTACAGGACCCCATGTGTCTCACCTTGTGTGATCTACCTGTGGACATATTGCCATCCCTTCATATGTCAACACATATCTATGCACAGATTGTTGTTTTGTGGATACGACATGTGTATGTGATGTTGATGAAGAGCTTTTCAAAGTCTATGTGGGACATGTGTAGCTCTGTTCCGTAATGTATGTCCTGGGTGGCTGCCTTGCAGATGGTGTAGCATGCTTGGGAACCATGATCTGCACATGAACATACCACAGTTGGTAGGGTTGTGTGTTTGTCGGTTTCCAATAGCTCTGTTTATGACTTCTACCATGATACACTCCATGGCCTTGCAGATCAGACTTTATAGGCTTACTGCACTATACTTCCCATGGTGTGTTGTGCACGCACACATGTGGGGAGTGCCATATGTTGCTGTAACACATTTGATGGTTCCAGGTCCTGTGGAGTGGGTGAGGCTCAACAGACTGTTCAGGTGCAGGGTTTGTTTGTTCTGTAGTGCATGCATGACACATATTGGGAAACAATGTAATCCAATTGCTGCCATGCTTTTGGCTTTGGGGGGAGACGTTCAGCCATTCTACATGTGATTTCTCCTGGTATGATGTCAGGGACTCTCGTCAGTGGGGGGTGGGTGTCTGACAGGATGTCGGCAATGTCAGTAAGGTACAGTTGTCCCTGACTCAGCACATATATGCGTGTACATTACTGTTTATTACATAGCTGAAGGACATGCCATGATTCTCAGTTTGGACTCCTTCTCAGCTACTCTTTACAAAACACCGACAAACCTGAGCACTAATCCCGGTTTTACTCTTTTACACACTTCACACCCTACTGATCCTTTGTGATCAAGCTACAGAGTATGTCATCATAATACACTGGCATGTCCAGGGGTCGGTTTCATGTGTACTCTCCAGTCCAGCTAGTGAATATTGTGGTTATGACACAATGTCACATCTGCCTCATGTACACAGACAACCCTCTCCTCCTCACATCACACTCACACATGTGGAAGATGTAACAATATTAACATACAGGACACTGAGCTCTCTCAACCCATGACTGGCATAGTCTATCAGGTGGTGAGGGTGACCACACACACCACATATCAGTCTCAAATACACCGATAGTGACAGCAAACAAACCACATTATCACACATACACATATTCGGAGGCTCTACATACACTCTGCCTAAGCAGCAGAGACCTCCAAAGCAGACACTCATACCACTGCTACCCCACTACAATGTTCACATGTCACACAGTTCACAATGTCAGTGTGCCACATAGTCACTGCCCTTTGGGCTAAACAACACACCTGATACACTTGTTATAGGTGACACTTAATGTCAAACACACTATCATCCCACTCACCAGGCCAGACAGGGGAATAGTCCCTTTGAGTTGTCTCTCAGGTGCCAGGATCCACCACATAACACATGCACTCAGGTCACTCCAAAGCAAGTCCAGGACTGGCTCCATCATTGTCCATGCTGGTGCGTACAACCTCAGACGTTCCTCCCTGGACCACATGACATGGAACATAGAGGAACTCTGTGATCATGTAGCCCAACCCAGTATTACCCTGACCCTGTCTAGCATCTTACACTCACCAAGTATGATGTCACAGTATACCAACAAACTGATCACGTTTAACAGTTGACTAACATATTGGTGTTATTCAAAGGGGATACAGTGTCTGTCACCCTGGGGTGACATGCTCGACATGCCACGTAGCTTCCCTATGGACAGCTTGCACCTGTCACCCTTGGACTTTTGAATACTGGCTAGGGCACTTGCTGCCACCATACTGCCCTATTTAAGCAGGGCTCAAAGGACAGAACCACCTCCAAACACATTACAGAGTACATGACACTGAGGATAATGCTGCTCAACACCAGCTGTCTTACCCTCAAATTGCGCCCACACAGGAATCTCCTCAGTATGGAGGATAGCAATATATGTGCACTAACAGACACATGGTTGAGGCTCCCACATGCACACCAGCGTTACCAGGTTGTATTTCGTACCATGCTTTCTGACCACATAACTCAGAATGGCCAACACAAATAGGGGGAGTATACATATACATCACAGATACACATACCTCCGGGTTGGTAGCACTGCACAATGCATCACAGGTCATACATATGCACCTAACATTGTGCAAATCTGCCTTTTGGTTTGTTGCCTGCTACAGACCACACTCCCCAACACAGCAACCTCACTCAGCTTTCCTGGGAACATTGGACCATATGAAGGTCTCCCCAAACACCATTATATTGGGTGACATCAAATACCCGCACATTGACTGTGGATAGTACTCAGGCCCCAACACCCTCACCCAACAGTTGCTACTATTTCTAAACTCATATGCTATGGCACAACTGGTCACCATACCCACAAGAGAGGACAACATATTGGACATGATCATCACTGACATGGAGACTCTATGCTCCACACCTGTGATATACCCCTCATTGGTAAGGGCAGAACATACTTTATCTCACTGGACATCCATATCCCGTCCCCACACCCATCCTGGGTAATCTTGGTGAACGTCCCAAAAGCAAACGTCACACTCCTCCAAACCACGGTGGTATCCATCAGAGACCCTGGGTCAGTGGTAAGTATGGCTCAGACTGCTGAATCCTTTACATACACATTCTATGGACACCTAGTGGATCGCATGGATCGTTACATCAAAAATAACAACTGGACTCACTCCTCCAATGGCAGTGGACCTGTCTGGTAGACTCCAGCCATTAATACGCTTTACAACAAATGGAGGACGCTACTACATGATAGAGCACAATCCCAGACAGGGAAGGCATCTGTGATCTGTACTAGCGGACTGCTACATTCACTCGGGTATTTATGGCAGGCACGCTTCTAACGGACAATTGCACCAGACACGTCGGACACTCACAAGGCCTTCTTCAGTTGATTCAGGTACCTGGCTGGACACTCACTGATATGCTGGGTGTTAATGCATACTGGCTAAAGATACCCTGAACCCACTGACATTGCCATCATCCTGGCAAACAGGTTCAGTGCAGATGTGTCCCCCCCATCCCCCCTAAGGTGGTACTGTCCATACCAACAGAGTGTAACCTCCCAGACATCACGAGTAAACAGGTGAGTGCTGCCCTCCCCACAGTGGACAACACAGCATCAATGGGACCAGACGGTGTCCCAGCCTGTGTCGTACACAGCCTTCATGACAGACGTAACACTCACATTACGTCAATGCTTGATATAAGAGTTACTGCAGGATATGTACCCACGGAATGGCATACTGCAATAGTAGTCCCACTCCACTGAATACTGCCACAACAGACCAAGAGGTATTTATAGGGTTTAACCATTTGAGAGCTATGTATAGCTTCATTAGTAAGAAAATTATTTGCTTGTTATTCTGAGATGTTAGATGGGGGAATATGTAGAAGGGTAAATTCCCATGTTAGTGTTGATGTTTGATACCCCAATTTTTGCAGTTGTATCTTGAGGGAATTCCAGAGTTTATACACACATTTGCAACTCCAAAATATATACATTAGATCTGCTACTTGGTCCTTACAGTGTGGACAGTATGGTGATTTTGATGCAATAAATTTGTGGAGTATTGCAGGTGTGAAATATGCATTATTATTTATCATGAGCTGTGTATATGACAGTTTTTAAGGGGTATCATTCTCAGTGTTAGATTGAATGTATGTCTTATTTGCTGGTCATCCATGGATGGTTTTAATTTTCTCCAATAGTTAGAGAGAAGGAGGTCCTTCTGAAATTTGGTTTTGCCTATCATTTTATATGAGTTAGTTGTTGTTTTCCTTGTTGTAAGAATAGTCTTCCAAAACAGAGTACAGTTTTCCTTGTCACTATTATTAAGTATAGCAATGTTTTGGAGGTAGCTGGAACTCAACTCTTTGATTTGTCTTAGAATTATTATGTATGACTGGGGTAGACTTAGGTTACTTCTCATTTCTTGGATTGTACAGTTAAGGTATGGGTAGATATCTTGGATTATTTTGTCCTTTAATCGAGGAAAAGAGTCAAGGTCTAGCATCTTGTTATTTATTTTTAAATTTGGATTTTTATGGAGAGGTTGAAGTGTTACCATAGCTTGCACAAGGTTTAAGGAATAAAAAAAGTTTTCGTGTTATATTTATAGAATGTTTTAAAGGACCTATAATGTTGTAGGCTTGTAAATCTTTTTTGTTTATAAAGGGAAGTACTTTGGGATTAATGCCTAGTGCTTCAATATACCTATAAAATATTGTCACCCAAGGAGGTGACCAAGTTTTCATTGTTGGGTTATGTTCTGCTATTCTCAATATTCTGTTTATGTTGATAATAGAGTAGTAAGTTTTACAATCTGGCAGGTTCAGATCCCTTTTGCTCTTGCGAATTGTTAGTTTTTGATATGAGATTCTGTTTTTTTGGGTTCCCATATGAATTTTGCTAGGAAGGTGTGAATTTGTTTGAAGAATTTATTATGCTTAGCTGTCTGTGATGTCATGAATACATATGTTAGTCTAGTTAAAATGTTCATTTTTATTATTGATACTTTGGCTAGAATTGGTAGCTTAAGGTTATTTTTATAAAATTCTGAAGTAAGTCCATCCGGTCCTGGGGCATTATGTGATTTTAAATGTTTAATTGTTGTGTTTATCTCATTGATGGAAATAGGTTCCGTTAGTTTTTTTTTTTTTTTTTTTTTTTTTGTTAATCCAAATCTAGTTTAGGAAATTTTAGTTTTTGAAGAAAACAAGCTCTATCTTTCTTAGAGGTTTGTAATGTTTGTTCTCCATAAATTTGAGAACATATTTGTTTGAATACTTTGATAATTTCTTCATTTCTTGTGTAGTTTTTCTCCCTGTAATTTACTTCTGATATATTAGAGGTGGTTTTATGTTGAGAGATGATTCTGGCCAAAGCTCTGGATGGTATTTTGGCTTCCTCTGTGTAATTAGCCAAAATTCTTGCCTCATAAAATGACAGATTTCTGGTTTCTAACATATAGAGGTCTCTTTGTAGTTTTAGGAGATCAACGTCACTTTGGTTATTAGGCTTATTTAGTAGTTCTCTTTCAAGTTGTTCTATTTCCCTTTTAATGTATACTCCTCTTTTATGTGTATTCTTTTGTAATATGCTGCTTTTTTGATGAATATTCCTCTGATTTGTGTTTTAGCCGGAGCCCATTCTATGTCTATTGGGACTTGGGATCTGGAGATATTTGCAAGGGATGTCTTTAATAGTTCTTCAACTTCTTTTATTACATCTATTTTGCTGAGCAGGTTAGGATTCAGTGACCAGTTATGACCTCTATTTGCTAGGTACAGTTTTTTGTCCCAGGTGATAAACAATGTAACTTTGGAATGATCCGAGAAAAATCTAGTTTGTATAACTGTTGTTGGATCCATGTTAATGAGTATGTCTGAGATTAAAAAGAAGTCTATTCCTGACCACATTTTGCGGCATTGCGAATAGAATGTGAATTTCCTGGCTTTATTATCGTTATTTCCATATTTAAAAGGGTCATATAGTTTAAAGTTTTGTTTAAGTTCATTTAGAGCTATTGCGGCTTGTTTATTATGTGATTTAATTGGGTTAGATTTGTCCTTTTCGAATTGGGTAAAGTGACATAGAAAGGTGATGTTAGTTGCTACAGGGTGCATATAAATTAAGCATCGTTATAGATTTTGGTAGTCCTGGGTTGGTGAATGTTATGTAACACCATCTTCCCTCTTTGTCAGCCTTAGTCTTAATTATCTTGTCCTGAAAGTGATTTTTAATTATTATGGCAACACCAGCACTGTTTGTTTTATCCCCTCTTGCTATAATTTGCCTTATCCATTTTTTTACCAATTTCTGTCCATTGTTCTGTAGTTAAGTGTGCTTCTTGTATTAATAAGATTGGCTTTGGCTTTCAAGGTAATATTCAAAAATAGTTTTCTTTTTTCTTTATTTTGGAGTCCTTTAACATTCCACATCTCTATTTCCCACATTTATTTAAGTATGTTTGTTTTACATGACTTGTATGTTAATTTGTTTTTATGGTCTTTGTATATGATGCTGAAAAGTGTTTTTGGAAAGCATCTAACTATCCCCTTCCCTGTGGCTACCCACTATATCCCTGGACCAGGAATAATTGGGGGAATAAAGTGAGAATTTAACATATACTTTTAGTTTTCCTCTGATCTTTAGTTGTGCTTTCTCTTTGTGTGTAGGTTTAGAGCATGGTAATCCCCTTACGTTACTATATACAATAAGGAAAAAGCTTAACAAACTAGTTTCCTAAAAAACACTGCTGAATAATATCCCTAGTCTCTCCCTTTAAACTATCATACAATTATAGTATTGTGGTTAAAGCACAGAACTTATAGCTTTTTATCTTATGACTTATTCCTTCTAATAATGCATTTTTAGACAACATATTAGTAATCAAATCCTCAGTTAGCTATAACAAGATATACAACAATGTAGCATATATTTTAAGGCAGACTTGTTTTGTTTATATTTTCCTTTTCCTTATTCTTCTGTTAACTTCGCCTCTCCTTTAAACAGTTTTTCTCCCCTACTTCGATACCTGTATAGACATCTGTGCCAATCTATAGCAGTTTTCAAAAAAAATAAAAAAAAGATGTTATTGGCACCTATAATGAGAAGTAGGAAAATGAGGGGAAGAGAAAAAGAAATTGTCTTCAGGCTTAGCCAGGTATATATTCTTCCAAAGTCTACATATTTAGGTTATGTTTATGTTTTCTGCAGTCAGATAGTTTATATTTGTATGTTCTTGTATTTTCCCTTCTCTAAAATGCTTTTACTTTCTACTTACATTTATTCAAGTCAAACATCATTATTTCTGTCATATATCCTTAAGATGGGGTGATTCTGACAGTCTCTCATCTAGTAATAAAGGTTGGATTATTTATGGTAAATCTTAATAAGAGATTCAAAGACTTATTGGTTGTTTTGGTAAAACCGTACCTTATTCTTCAGATACTTGCTTTGCAGGTTTCTGATCATCTTTCAGTCTGGTTTTACCTTATAATCTGGTTTAGATCGATTTATGTGCATTTATGGCAAGATTAACTTCTTAGTCTTGCTGTATCTTCATTCTAGGTAATTTTGAGTTTGTAGTGGAGCCCTTGAGATCGAAGGGGGAATGATTTTGCATACCTGAGTCCTAGGAGATGGTTCCTTCCTATAAATCACGCATTGGAAATGGCAGTTGTATTTTAGTTCCTACCCATTTTTCTTTTCCCTTTCCTGTGTTCCTCATGGCTCTCTTCATTGATTTAAGGGCCTAGGAAGTAAGAGGAACCTCTCAGGGTTGGTTTCCCATCTACAACTATAACGATTCAGTAGTTTTTTTCCACTTGAGGGATGTTTACAATTTTTTGTTGTTTTATTTTGTTTCTGGAGGTGGAATCTGCTTAAAAACAATTAGGAATGTCTCTTTTGCCTCTTTGGGGTTAGCAACCATGTATTTAACATGTTTATCATTGAAAATTAGTTGATTTGGATATTTCATCTGGAATTTGATTTTTTTTTCTATCAGAAACCTGCAATATGGAGACAGAAGTGCCTTGCTTGCCTTATCTGGATGGGAAGGTCTTGAGCAAAGTAAATTGTATTATTATTCCAGGTGAATGTACCTGTCTTCTTGGCTTCAAGTAGCATTTTATTTACATTTTGGGTAGTTTAATATTTTAATATAGACAGGTCTTGGTCTCAGTGGTTATTGCAAATACAAAGAACTGCTCAAACCAACCAGAGTCCACTTGTCAAGTAGAAAATAACAATGCAGCAGACAACACAAGTGTACTCAGCACGGTAAAGGCAACAATATAATGAAACAAAGTCCATAAAAAAAACAAAATCCTTTAATCCATGGAAAGACATAGACATAAAATGAGCGTTTTCGCGTAACTCAATGTATGCTTCATCAGATTTCAAGTTGCAATGAATCTCATTCAGTTTAAATATAAATCCAGCACTTTAATTGACATCAATCAAGCAATTAACTGAAGCATTGATTAAATAATTTACTAACTACAGAAAACAAACCCTGTCTTCTTTAATGGGACCTTATATAAATATCAAGTGCAAGCAGTTATAAGAAACTTTAAGCGTATTAATGTCATAACCTCTAGATAGATAAATAAACAACAAATAATACTTAAGTAAACACTATTTAAAAAATGTATAAAAAATATATATATATAAAAATAATAATAATATGAATATCAACTGGCTAAATAAAATAAAATACAATAACTATATAACTGTCAGACCATAAATTATATTGATGCACCACGTTATTGCATATTGCTAAATAAATATATAGCCAAGTGTAGCAATATATTATAAAATCTGTGTACACTAACATTATATAGATGATAAAGCAATAATTCAATCTAACGACCATTATATTTAATGAATATAATGTCAACAATTTTTTGTTGACAATTCTTGATGTTATTCCAACACATTTTTTGTATGACACAAAATATCCCTCAAGGGGACACAAATGGAGCATATAATCAATAGAAAGGTGAATGTATAACTTTCATTATTTATGAGACTTAAGTATGGGTTTAAGAGATATATATTGATTCAACCCAGGAAACTGATGGGCTCTCAACTTAAAGATCCATTCAAGTTCTTTCTGTTCTAACATATTCATATGGTCTCCCCCTCTTCTTTCATCAATGTTCACAATTTGCAACACCCTAAATCTGAAACTATGATCTCTATGATTGGATATGTGTTTTGCCAATGCATTCAGCTCATTTTTCCTTTTAATGTCATATACATGATTATAGATTCTGTTTTTAAGCTTCCTTTTGGTTAAACCTATATAGTAAGCAGGACACAGTTGACAGGTGGCCAAATAGATTAAATTGGAAGTATTACAGGAAGCAAAGAACCTGGGAACAAAGGAATAATTTAGAACAGGATGAAAGAACACTTGTGTTTCTGTAATATGACTACACATGTTGCAGCGGCTACAAGGATATGTTCCAAATCTTGGAGGAATTAATGTCCTCAATGTGTCACCTACGTTCAAGTTGGTACAAAGCAATCTTTTCAAATTTTTGTTGTTTCTGTATGTAAAGCTTGGTGTATAGCCTACTAATTTTGCCGTTTTATCGTCTATGGTGAGCACTTGCCAGTTACTCCTAATGATATTTTTAATAATTTTATTATCATTGGTATAAGTCGTAATGAAACGTATTCTATCCCCTGGCCTTCTAACATATCCACTTCTGTTGTTATATCAGTGGTTATTGTGTTTCTCTCAGAGCTCTGTGGGCTCTCTCTATTATCACTTGTGTATCTTCAGGGTCATCCAGTAGAGACTTTTTAGGAGTTTGATAGTTGGTATTAGATTATTATGTAGCATAGTTTCAGGGATTCCTCTGATGATAATGTTGTTTCTTTCTGACCTTGCTTCAAGGTCTGTTATTTTTGTTTGTAAACTTTGCACATCTTTGTCATGGGAATCAGTTCTTTGAGCAATAGACTCAATTTTTTATTTTATTTTCTAGTATTTTTGCCTCAGATTTTTCCATTCTGGTTAGTATTTGGTTAAATGAATCGGCAACTATTTGAAATTGTAAAGATAGTTCCTGTATTGCTTGCTGTATAGGTAGTAAAGCAGTTTTAATGTCTTCCAGGTTAGCTGGCTGGTCTGCCTTGGTTTTACTTTTGGATTTAGTATTGTCTGGTTGTTTATTTGTCCTTTGTCTTTTTGGGGTTGTATCTTTATCTGGTGAGGCTAGTACTGAGAATTTGGTCTTAGTTGTTATGTTGTCCATATTATTTTCTTCTTTCGACATCCTGCTGCTTGGTGCTTTTTCAAACTTTATATATGAGTGCAGGGCCTCAGCACCACATGGCTTCAGGTGTTTTCCAAGATCTTAGATAATCCTGTTGTTTTTAAAAGAAATCTGTTGTATTTTTTCTTCCTTTGATTGTTGTTTGTTATTTGGAATAGATGTTCAGTCTTATTTCTGCATTTTGTATTCCGCGTTGTCATCTGGGTTTATTTTAATCCAGGGTATTTCAGAGAGCTAAGTGCTAGCAGTGCTCACAGAACAGCAGCCATCTTGAACTCCTGGGATGTTAGTTCTGAAGGGTAAGAAGTCTGAAACTGAAATGTAGGACAATAAAATCTAAGAACTATAGTACACTGATATGCCTCTAGTCTGCATGATAGATCAGAGTACAGAATGAAATGGAGTACTTGAAATACCAGTACAGTCATAGCAAATGTGTACAGTTGTCAGGTGTGCCCCCCTACACATAAGCCAATGTAGAAATGCAGTAACATATATGTGTAGGTATAATAACAGTGGAGCACATATTACCTGATCTGGCCAAAAGTAGCAGGATAGATTGCACCACTTGTACAATATGCAAGGGCTGTGTGTGTTAGGTTCATGTGTGTAGTATATTGTGTGAAAGTGGTCAGCATGTAGGCATGGTGGGTTGTGTCCTGGTGGCCAATGGCCAGTACTGCTGATGATAGGGCCAAGTTCTCACAACTGCAGTGCCAAACACAATGCATCCCAGCAAGACACATTCCAGCAGTAATCCATACTAATTGTTTAGATGTAATATCTGTAACCATCTGAAAGATGGACATGGCATGAATGTGGGCCCAGACATACAAACAGTACACAGGTGAAAGTACACTAGACAGAGAGTGTATAAAATTTTACTGTCAAATGGACACACCTTTGGAATTGTACATATAGGTTAGCAGCATATTAGTTGGCTGTGTAGTATGGAATACTGATGTTGCCTGTCCAAACACTGGCAGACCACAAAAGTCACAGGTATGAAGTACTGAGAAACTGCTGATGTCCCTGCACATGCCACCATAAGTGGAATGCCCTACATATATCTGTGAGTCAGCTGAAAGTATCTTCCATAGCACACAGGCACCCAGCTCACCCCACCAACAGCCACAGGTACCTCACAGGTCTTATCCCTGCTGTTGGGAATGAGTGCAATATGACCCTCACCTCATTATGGGAATAGACACAGAATGCAGCATGCTGAAGAGGTGTCCCATGCAAATGTGTCCCTAGCTGTAAGCAGCACCCTACAAGCATCCACACCACTGGATAAATAAGGACAGAAATTATTGGCATTAACACCTTGCACACCTACCCTGTCAACCCAGGAGAATATAGTGGCTTCCAGCCTGAGACTGTAGGAGTGACACAATGCACCACCCTGCTACAGATGGCCTGCATCCCTACCAAATGCTCTACAGTCCTCTGTCAAAGGCCTGTGTCTCACCTGTACTGCCAATGTATGTTATCTCATGGACTCCCAAATAACATAACATAGTCCATAGAACCTAAATGCAAGGCCATGTTGACAAATCCCAGTAGTATGTCCACCATGTCCTACTGCATGAACTGTGGATCAACCCCTAAATACTGCTGAGACTAAGTGATAACTATAGGGATACTTATCAGATGATGTCTGCATAATGTTTGGAAGGGGATAGAATAACAGAGGGGGGGGGGGTAGAAGCATGGATGCCATAGAGTGTGTGAAGTCTGAAACTGAGCTGTGTGCACATACTATCCCTGCCTGCAAACACAGGAATGGGTGGCTACAAACCTGCTCATAAACCACAATGTGAAGGGGTAATGACCAGAAATATGAGCACTGCCTCTGGGTAACATTTATGAATCTGTATAGCTGTGAGGTATGGCCACAGCAGGATATGGCCATACTGTCACATTGATGGATGTAAAAGCATGGAACCTCAGCCACCACTGTACCAAGGTGCTAAACCATTTACACAGACCCATCAGCAAGTGTCTGCAGCTCCCCCTCCAGAATGACATGATTATGCAAGAATATGTAGGCTGCAGATCACAATATTGGACACAGCTTCATTCATCCTGTGTTCCCCAGGAAATTACTGCAAGCAAATATGTATACCTTACAGTAGAGGATGACATAAAACATCACAATGTAAAATAGCACATATGCCTGAATATCTCTGATAACACCAAAACCATGTAGCAGAAGCATCACAGATGCAATTACTTACAGTAACTCAGTATTTTTTGTCCATTGTGACCCAATATTGTTAACCAATCTACACATATCCTGCAAAAACAGGTTGCTAACTGTAGGTGTAGAACACAAAAGCCTGCACTGGAGTACAACCTACCTGGAATGGATTCACACATTCAGTACAGAAGGTCATACTGGGCATGCTCCCACACTTGCAGAAATGAAGCCCATGTCTGACAACAACAGTGGACTATACATATCTGACAGTCACAGATGTTTGTGTACACACTCCACATTGCACACCAGTCATGCTTTGCACACACATCAGATAGGAATACACGCATATATACAAGGACAACACACTATAATAGGCCAAACATACACATACATAGATGTGTGGAAGAGAGTGACAAAGAGCTTCCCATCATGAGGTCTGTCCCACCCAGCACACATCCAATTAGCTAAAATCACATGATGTGCAAATGTCAATCACTGTAGACATTTGCTTTTGGTATCCATCAGCACTATAGTGTCTGTGGTGCTTATGATAACTTTGTAACATGATTATACAAGTCATTATTCATCTAGCAGTTGTATACACGTTCCTGTTAAATGTAAACCTGTGTGTGACTGTGTGTTGTGTATGTGCTTCCAGATGAATGGTTTATGGCCCATTCACACACAATGCACTCCCCATTGCCCTAATTTGGCAAGCCTGTTGATGTTATTCACCTTGAAATACACCTTTGATGAAGGAGTAGCCCTATAAGCTCTGTGGTGCATGCTATAACTGTGCAATGCTATAGTGTGATGCACTAGTTAGGTAGGAGTTCTAATCCCAGACATGTCAACTGTGAAACATTGTGTGTGTGTTTGTTTGTCTGTGTAGGAATCAATGTTTTTGAGGCCATTCACAGTCACTACTACTACTTTCCATTGCACTACTTTGGCAAACCTGCTGATGTCATTCAATTTGAAATACACCTATAATCTCCGTGGCATGTGCTATGACTATGTAATACTATAGTATGATGCACCAGTTAGGTAGGAGTTCTAATCCCAGACATAGCGAGTGTGTGTTTGTGTGTGTGTGTGTGTGTGTGTGTGTGTGTGTGTGTGTGTGTGTGTGTGTGTGTGTGTGTGTGTGTGTGTGTGCCCGTGTGTGTGCTTGTCTGTGTAGGGATCAATGCTTTTGACCACAAACAACCTGTTCAGTTCCACAAAACTTGTAAAGACAAAAGAAACTTATGGCCAAACAGGACAACAGAGCCAATTGAAAATTAAATACAGCAAGATATAAAAAGTTCCAACGGCTTCCACCTGAATAAGGTGACTCCACAACCGAGTACGTAGATGAAAACTTTAATCTTCAGTAGAACACAAAAAACTAGTTAAGCGCTTTCACGCGGATTCACCAGGCTTCATCCGAACAGTAATCCTAACACCACACGTTACTTAAATACACTCACTAATAAAATTTTAATCAATTAATTAGCCCAGTTAAATACCACATAATTTAAAGGCACACAATATTTCTATGAGCAATACAGTAAGTATACCCAAATGTATTTTACAGTAAAAAAATCATACAATAAATACATATAAATTATACATGTTTATAAATAAAAATATATGTAAAATAGGAATGTAAATATTTGATAAATAAACTTTGTGGAAAACTTTATAATGTGTGTTACTAAACTAATCTATATAGTTCAAAAATCACTAAAAACAATTCCCCACATCACAACTTGGCTGCTCTGAGCCTCAATACACTGCTGATACTTATATATTCATTTAAACCCAGGGCTCTTCCTGAGTCTAACCTAAGTTGCCAGAAAAGATCCCTATACTTAGACTTATCCTCCCAACAACCTCACCTGGGGTCAGCTCCTACTTGTTCAAACACAAACAAATTTAGTTTCATGTCTGCACATATTCTAGAATGTTTATAGAGGGCATTAGATTCCCTTGCCCTAGAAATATTGTACATACGCTCGTATACTCTCTTTCTTAAAACCATCTCAGTTTTACTTATGTAAAAACTGCTGCAGGTTTTACATTCTATTAAATAAACTACTCCCTTGGTGTTACAGTTGTAAGAGCACTTAGATTCCACATGATATTTCTTGGATGGTATATAAATATATTTCATGTTAGACATGTAACTATACTGCTTACAATACCCACATCCATGAGTCCCCAGTGTCCTTTTCTTACTCCAATTCTTTTTTTCTTCTTCCTTCAATTCAAATAATTCTTTTAGGTTGGTATCCCTTCTCCTACTGCGTAATACTATAGTGTGATGCACTAGTTAGGTAGGAGTTCTAATCTCAGACATGGCAACTGTGAAACTCTGTGTGTGTGTGTGTCTGTGTAGGGATCAATGCTTTTGAGGCCATGCACAGTCACTACACTTTCCATTGCCCTACTTGGCAAGCCTGCTGATGTCATTCACCTTGAAATACACCTTTGGTGAAGGAGTAACCCTAAAAGCTCTGTGGCATGTGCTATAACTGTGTAATGCTATAGTGTGATGTACTAGTTAGGTAGTAGTTCTAATCCCAGACATGGCAACTGCAATACTGTGTGTGTATTTGGTTGCGTGGGTGTGCAGGGATCAATGCCTTTGTGGCCATTCACAGTCACTCGGTACTCCTAAAAATGGAGAACATCGATATCTGTGCAGTAACAGAGACCTGGTTCAAGGCTTCAGAGAGCACCCCTGCAGTACCAGGCTACAACTCTTAACAGACTTTTTGGCCACCAAACCAGAACTGAAACACTTAAGGTGGAGGAGGGTCCATATTCACCAAGGATATTTACACCAACAGGCTAGTTGCCCAACACAATGCGTCTGAAATTCTCCAGGTGCAACTAACGCTAGGCAAGACTGCAATCCAAATTGTAGCTTGCTACAAATTCACCACCATGCCCCAAGATTCTCACTACACCTTTCTAAACATACTGGAAAATATTAAGATACAACCAAACACCCTAATACTGTGTGATTTCAACTACCCTGCCATTAACTGGGAAAACTACTCATGTACCAACACCTTTGCCCAATGGTTCTTGGCATTCATAAATTTCAATGCCCTAGATCAACTAATCCATAGTCCCACCAGGGGCTCCAGTATCCTAGACCTGGTCATTACCAAGCACACATGGACACCCCCCTCATTGGTCAAGTATGACCATAAGTTAATCACCCTTGACATCCACATCCCTCCCCCACCACCCAGTAAGGAAACCTCTGTAAAAAACTTCTCCAAAGCCAAGTTCATGCTACTCAAGTCAGAAGTGACAAACTTCATGACACCCATGCAGACGTGAACTGAAAGTTTGACTGCTGAGTCCTACACTAAGGCACTGTATAAACATATTCACTCGTGCATGAACCATGCCATCCCAAATAGAACCAAGATGCTTTCCTCCAAAAAAAGGAAGCCAATCTGGTGGTCCCCTGCCATAAACAAACTTTACAACAAAAGGAAGAAACTGTTGCAGAAAAGAGGGAAATTCCAGGATGCAAAAAACTCCCTTACCAGCCTCAGTAAGAAGTTGAGGTCTCTCAAAAAATCCTCCAAAGCTAGTTACGAAAATAATGCAGCCAAAGATTCCAAAGACAACCACAAGCCATTCTATGGCTATGTCAGGAATCTAAATGGCAATGCTCAGATCTGCTCTGAGCTACAACAGAATGGCATTAAATATACCAATCCCAAGGATATTGCCAGTATCCTGGCAGATTGATTCAGTGCCAACTTCACCCCCCTCTCACCCCCTAAAGGGCCATCTCAATACAGAAAGATTGCCAAATTCCGGTAATAACGGCAATGCAGGTAAAAATCACCCCCCCCCCCCCCCAAAGCTAAGAATACAGCATCCATGGGAACAGACAACATCCTGGGATGTGTACTACATGAACTACAAAACAAACTGGCATCTTACCTAAGTGCCATGTTTAATCATACCCTCACCTCAGGCTTCATGCCTACTGAATGGCGCACAGCTACAGTTATCCCACTGCACAAAGGGGGAGCCACCTTGGATCCTGGGAACTACTGCAATATCAGTCTGATGAGACTGATCTGCAAGGCCATGGAATGTATTATCATGGAAATTATAAACAAAGAAATTGGCAACCTTCAAACACTGGACCCCACCCAGTTTGGGTTCGTACAGGGTTGATCTTGTCTCCTGAACATGACTGACTTCTTCTAATCAGTCTCCAGACCTGTGGACAAGAGTAAGGTGGTCCACACAACTTATCCGGACCTCGCCAATGCCTTCAATACCATCCCCCAGTCTGGAATCATAGATAAGCTTACTAAGCTGGGCATTACTCCCTACGTTTTTCGAAGGGTTGCCAACTGGATTACTGACAGAACCCACACTGTAAAAGTAGCTGACTCCAAATCCAGCTCCAGACAAGTGACAAGTGAAGTACCTCAGAGTTCAGTCGTGGGACTGCTCTTGTTTGGCATCTACTTCTCTGAAGTACAGGCCAACACTCAGGGACTCTGGCTAACAAAGTTCGCAGATGACTGCAAACTGGGAGCCATTACTGAATCCCCAAATTATGTTGATATTCTACAAAAGGGCCTTACAGAAACAGATGCTTGGTGCCAGAGCCATGGGCTCAAGCACAATGTCAAGAAATGTATAGCTATCCCCTTTGGGAAGAAACATGTACCCAGAAATTACCACATAGGTGGAAGTACACTAAACACCATAAGTCTGATAGTAAACCTAGGGACACAGGTGGACAGTGGTCTCACCTTCAATAACCACATCGCCACAATAGTCAGGAAATATTTCTATGTGGCATACCTCATCACTAAGGGCTTTTCATCCAGAAAAAAGGAGGTCATTGTCCCACTGTACTCATCTCTCAGTAGACCCATTATAGAATACAATGCCCTGGTTGTACCTCTCAAGACATCTGCAACAACTAGAAAGACCGCAGAAATACCACATTAAAAGAATCATAGGCCTAAAGCAAGTGCCCTATGCTGACTGAATAAAAGAATTCCAGTTATACTTTGTCGCATATCAGCATTGTCAAAGCTATAATAAAGAAAAATAGTCATGAACTTTCAAGATTGCAGCAGGACATTTCTAATTATTTCAAATGTATGTCGGATGATTTACTTTTTGATTCTGCTAAGTATTATGACATCAGGAGGGAGGTGGATTTACATTGTGAGACAGTAATAAATCGTAAATACAAGAAGTTGAGGAGGGATATTTTAGAATACCAACAAGGGCGACAATATCCTAGTCCACCCAATAATAGATGGCATACATCCCATACTAATGAACAGCCCTTTCAGCAGAATAGTCCTAAACCTGTTGTTATGGATGAATCTAGGGGTGAAGTACTTCCTTTTGAGGAAATACAGGAAGATTGTTTTGAAGGGGAACCAGTATTGCGTAGGTCTGAGCGTATACACCAGCAGGGACAACAGCCATTTGACAATATTCCCCCTTTAGACAGAGCCCCTCTAGAATGGAGGGAGAGGGGGGGGTGGGGCGTTCCCTCCAGTATGGAAGAAAAACAGGAGGCAGGATTGGTAGTGTGCGGGCAGCAGTTCATTACCCCCTTAGGGCAGTATTCTTTACACACCAAGGATAAATATAACATCTATAACTATAGTGATTTTTTTGTTACTAACACATGTTTTCAACTATTTACTAAGGGCTTCAAATTTGTGCCTAACAAGCGTAGTAATTTGATTCACGCTATCCTAGATTTGAAACTTTTTATACGCAAGCTTAATTTGGAAAATCTTTTAGGAACAGTCTCTGGGACTCCTAGTTTACATCTAAGGAAATCTAGTACTTTTAATCCCCCACTTCATCCACAGCTTAAAAACCTGGAACAAAGGATTGAGAACAGGTTCAGAAAAGAACTGGGTTTAGACCGATTAGAAACTAATTTAACCTTGGATGAAAAAACTTTATTGGAAAAATTGAGTAAGGACACTACCCTGAGGGTCATGGAGCCGGACAAAGGTGGGGGGACGGTAATAATGGATAATCATTTGTACCAGTCTAAGATGTATGATATTTTGCATGATTATGATAAATATACATCTGCTTCACTTAATGAAATAAACTTGTCCTATCATAAAATAGATTTGGCTATTCAAGATTTGCTTGACCAGGAGGTGATAGAAATTGATACCTACACCTTCCTTTCCAATTCTGACCCCAGGGTGCCCTCGATATTCGGGATACCGAAGATACATAAGAATCTTCTGGACCCACCTTTGAGGCCCATTGTAGCAGCTCAGGGGTCCAAGGCGCACAACATTTCTAAATATGTAGATTGGAAACTGAAGGAATTATGGGGAAGACAGGAATATATCCTTAAGGATTCATGGGCATTCCTACGTAGTGTGACACCCCATTTATTTGAGAAGGAAGTAATATTTCTAACCATTGATGTGGTTGACCTCTTTTCCATTATTCCTAGTGACATTGGTTTGAAGTGGTTGGAGGAGGCCTTATGTGAGTGCCATCAGATAAGTAACAACGATGTTCATGCTATTATTGAGCTATTGGGGCTAGTATTGAAGAATAATTTTGTCTATTTTGCCGGCGAATACTTCCATCAGGTATCGGGGGTTTCCATGGGGGCAAATTGCGCTCCAACCTACGCAGACATTATTATGTATGTATGGGAGAAAAAGTTTATGAATAGTTCATTTTCCAGCAATTGGAATTATTATTGTAGATTTCTCAATGACATATGTATTTTTTGGAATGGCCCTGAGGGTGACATCGAGGAATTTATCCAATATATACATACCACTACGACGTTTCTAAAATTTACCCATCAAATAACACATGATAGTGTAAATTATTTAGATGTGACCCTTACAAAGGAGGGGGAGGGGGTTAAATCATGCATTTATAGAAAACCCACCTTCTCTAATGTGTATTTACACTATACGAGTTCCCATCCACGTTTCCAAAAAAGAGGAATTGTTAAGGGGCAGTATGTTCATGTTTCCCGAATGACCTCCTTGGACCAGGATTTTAGGTCAGAATGTGAAACTTTAAGATCTTTATTTTTGGAAAGGGGATATCCATTAGAAATGGTATTGTCTGTACAAAAAGAAGTTATGGCAGCCCGTGATACTAGGTTTGGCCCTATTTTGGGAAAACAATATACGGGTAATGAGGGAGGTTCTTCTATGAGTAATATAGGAATGGCAATTGGCAATTTCACATTTATTACCGATTTTAGTGGTAATGCAACACATATTAGAAATATTGTTGAAAAGGAGTGGCTTATGTTCCAGGAGTTAACAGATTTGAATACTTTCAAAGATAGGGAGATAAAAACTATATTTAGAAGAGGACATAATATGAAGAGATTATTGGAACAACCAGAGCATCCCTTGCAGACTTCTAGAACAAAAGTAGGTACATACAAGTGTGGGCGTTGTTCCTCCTGCAAGTATGTAATATCGGGTAGTCATTTGTATTTGGAGAGTAGAAACAGGGTCATTAAGGCCATGGGTTACCACAACTGTATGTCCAGTGGATTGGTTTATTTGGCTATTTGTCAAACTTGTCCGGCGTTTTACGTCGGAAAGACTGAACGACAATTTAAAAGGCGTATATACAAGCATATGCACGACATAGCCAAACTTAAAATTACCAATGCATTATATAAACACACCACTGTGTGCGAAGGTGCAAAATTTTTGTTTTTTGTAATTGAAACCGTCCCAAAGGATATAAGGGGTGGACCCTGGGAGGCCAGGTTAGCACACAGGGAAACATTTTGGCAGATCCTATTGGAAGCTACAAAAATGCCTGGGCTAAATGATTCCATTTCCATAGTGCCCTACTTAAAATTAAAAGCTAAGCGTATTTAAAATTGGGATTAGCAAAAATCTAGTGATAGTGGAATTTTGTATTTTTTAATATACTTGATTTATAGATGCTCTTTAATATGTGTAAACATGTATTTATATTTATTCATTTTATTTGTTTTAATTCTTGGTTTTTTAAAGATTTTTTGGAATGTAATTAAGTTTTTGACATTATTAAAAGTTAATTAATAATTGATTGATTGGGTTTAGATGGGTGGGTATTTAAATGGTGACATTCTGTGTATGTGTTTTATCTGATGAAGTCGCTTTCCAAGACGAAAATGTGTGTGCTGTTTGTTGCCTATTTTGCACGTTAATAAACCTGTTTTCAGTGCCGTTGAGAGTTCGTGCCTATATTTGTACTCAGTGCCTTATTGTGAGCTCGCAATTTGCCCTGGTGATATCGGTCTGGTTTGGCTGCTTCTTTTTGGTGGTATTGGTTTTTTGCAGCATTTCCTTTGGATTTTTTGTCACATATCATCTACTCAGAGGCAATCTCTGCTTAACATTAAAGGCCATGTCAAACCCATAGCTGTTGGACATGCTACACTTAAAGAAATGCCAATCCCTCAGAGCCACATGCTCCAGGGATCTAAACCTTGTCATCACAATGAGCAAAATATTTTGGAGGGATAGGTTCCCAACCCAGAGACTCCCCAGACTCTGGAATAGACTCCCCATACATGTCAATCATAACACCTCTTTGGCCCTCTTCAAAAGGAACCTTGATGATTGGATGGGAGAAAGGAAATTCACCTCATGGATCACATCAGTCAACATGCTAGACTGGGTTCTAGAGAAGTAAATATTGTAGGAAGAAATAGCTAGGGAATTGTTATGGCTAGGCTTGTAAAGGCCCTATGGCCGATAGCATAGTACCAACCTATGAACCTATGAACTGCACTTTCCATTGCCCTACTTTGGCAAACCTGCTGATGTCATTCACCTTGAAATACACATTTGGGGAAAAAATAACCCTATAAGCTCTATGGCGCATGTTATAACTGTGTAATGCTATAGTGTGATGTACTAGTTAGGTAGGAGTTCTAATCCTAGACATGACAACTGTGAAACTGTGCGTGTGTTTGTCTGTGTATAAATTGACAGAAATGTACAGGCATATGTCCATAACAAGGCATACCCTGCCGCCCCAGTCACCCACATGAATGGTATTCAAGATTATATGGGTTCTAGACCTGATTTTGTACCTAACAACAATGGTCCCAATAACTCCTTTCACCATAATGCTCATCTGGAAGAACCTTTATGTAGAAGTGAAAGAATAAGAAATAACCAAACACAACTTAACCAGCAACAGTTGAATGATGTTAATGGCTCTAGTTCAACTGCTAACAACCAGGTTTTTCAAGTGGACAGGGATTCAAACCACAACAACTAGAACAATCAATCGAACCTGAGACGGCAAGGGAATTGGAAGAACAATCGGAGGAACAAGAGGAGGAGATAACACCAATTGCACCTAATGAACCAGAAATTTTATTGAGCACACACAGTGACTTTAAAATTTTCAACTATACTGCTTTAACTGTAGATTAAAATATGGTTGATTTCTTGGCTAAAGGTCTTTCCTTTGTCCCCCATCAGAAAACTAATTTTGTAAAAATGATAGTTGATCTTAAAATGTATGTGCGTAAATTGAATTTAGCGGCTCTGATGGGGACCAATTCTACACTTGTGAACTCTCTACGAGTTTCTAGTTTGTTTAACCCCCCACTTGTACCCACATTAATGTCCTTTGAAAAAATGTGTGAGATATATTTAAGGAGACTATTAGATAATGATACGCATGTTAGATTAACACACACTAACATTATTTCTGAGGACAAACAATACATCAACTTGATACACAATTGTGGTATTAGAGATATGAAGCCGGACAAGGGAGGGGGCATGGTGTTTATGAATCAGTCTAACTACATTAGTAAGATGCGTGAACACACGGATCCTGAGGTATATACCCCTGCTAGTTTACATCAGGTTAATACTGCATACAGGCACATTAGAACTGCTCTTGACGATTTATTTCTGGAAGGGTCTATTGATATAGACACCTTTCAGTATCTTTCTATGGCAGCACCTAGAATTCCTAGTATTTTTGGGACTCCAAAACTACACAAGGATATTAGGAACCCCCCTTTTAGACCCATTGTTGATGGTAGGGGTTCGATTATGTTTGCTTGTGCTAAATTGGTAGATAGTATTCTTAAACCACTTATTAACCAGGAGTTACAAATATGTCGTGATTCATGGAGTTTCCTGGATAATATTAACAACTTGGAGTATAAGGACAACAACATTTTTGTTACGATCGATGTAAAAGATCTATACACAGTCATCCCCCACCAATTCGGTATAGAATGGGTGAGAGAATTTATGTTGTCCAAGAATGTAGAGCATGATAAAATGTGTCTGGTTGAAACACTTTTGGATCTGATTCTTTCTAATAACTATATTATGTTTGACAAGAATATATTTTTACAAAACAAAGGGGTAGCCATGGGGTCCCCATGTGGTGCCAGTTTCGCCAACAGTGTCATGGCATATTGGGAACACAATTTTTTGTTCCCTGATAGTGTTTTTCAGGAAAATGTAATATGGTACACCAGATACCAAGATGACATGTGTCTGGTATGGCAAGGTGACATCAAACTGATCGAAGGATTCATACAACATATTACCAACAAAACCAATTTTCTTGAATTCACTTATCAAGTAGGGGTAGATAGCATAACATATCTTGATGTACAACTGATTAATGACAGGTATAACAAGCAGTATAAAGCTACCATTTATAGGAAACCTACCTACTCCAATGCCTTCCTGCACTATACTAGTGAACATCCATATCACCAGAAAACGGCAGTTGTTAAAGGCCAGTTGGTGAGAGCTGCACGGATGGTTACTGAAGATGTTGACTTTGACTTAGAATGTAACAAGATGAAGTCCATGTTCACAAGTAGGGGGTATCCTATCTAATTATTTTTAGAAACACTTACAGAAGTTAAAGATAAGAGATCCACAGGTTGGTTTAAACCTATTTTAACTAGTAGAGCATATAAGGATGGTATTACTACCAATACTAATCTAATTACACGACAGCATGACATAAACGATGACAGTGTCACATTATTACATCTCAGTTTCCTATCTACTTTTTCAGCTGACACGGCAAGAGTCAAAGAGATTTTTATAAAAAATTGGGCATTAATTTTGGAAAAAACGTCCACTTGTACTAAGCTAGGTATCAGACCTCGCTTCACTTTTAGAAGGGGTTTTAACCTTAAAAATCTGTTGGAAAGGCATAAGAATGAGCATCTAGGTATGAACAAGCGGGTACATAAAGGTATGCGTAAATGTGGGCATTGCACACAGTGTAAACACATTCAAGTGACTACTGACATCAATATTAATAACAAACACTACACAATAAATGGCTCCTTTAATTGTGAGTCCAAAGCTGCCTGTCAGGTTTGTCCCTCATTTTATATAGGTAAGACCGAGCGGAAATTAAAACAAAGAATATACGAGCATTGTTATGCTGTTAGTAAAGGTGATATTAACAATGCTCTTGCTCGGCATATTTTACAATTTCCAACACATGAGTTTTTATTTTTGGTTGTACACCAAACACTTTTAGACCCGAGAGGGGGGCCTTGGCAACTTTTATTAGAACAAAATGAGTTGTATTGGCAAATCAAAATGGCTGCATACATTTTCCCTGGTTTAAATGAATTTGTGTCTATTAAAAGCGTGTTAAAATTAAAAGTTTTAAATAGATAACATATTAATTTTGCATAAAAGATTTCGAATTTGATACTGTACCTTTTTGTTGATTAAGTTTGAAACATAGTAACATTTACACAGTTTTATATATATATATATATAAAAAAATATGGACTTTGTTTTTGGTCATATATTCAGTATTATTATGATCAGATTTTGGTCTTTAACCAGCATGCAATTAATTAATTAATTATTTATTTTTTACATATTACTATATATTTTTTATGTGTCTATATTTAGCTAAATATCTTAGTTCTTACAGTAAATTTATGTCATTATCACATATTATACATTTTCAGTTTTGCCTTAGTAGCTTTTTAAAATGTGATTTTTTAGTATAACATTTACACATGTTATACATATATATTTAATGTTATTTATAAATTGAGTATTATGTACTTAACATTGTAACATTTTAGAGCAGGTTTCATACTGTTTAAATATTGTACTTTTATCTGGTTTTATTTTTATTGGTTGATAATTAACTACAAGCTATATAAGCATCAGTTTTATGTTGTTCTGGGTCTGAAGAAGGTGGAATATTTTTACCACCGAAAGCGCTTACCATATTAAAGTTTTTAGTTGCTTTAGCATTACGTTATTCGTATTTGCTTATTTCAGCTTTCTCCTACCATTCAACTCGTTTTTCTTTTGATTTATATATATATATATATATATATATATATATATATATATATATATATATTTATATATATTTATATATATATATATATATATGTGTGTATATATATATATATATATATATATATATATATATATATATTTATATATATATATATATATTTATATATATATGTATGTATATATATATATATATATATATCCATATCCTTGTTATGTTGCTTATACCTTACCTGATGTATCACACCGTATTTACCTGATATGTGTATATTTTGATATAACAACATATGTGATTCAACAGTATTATCACTAACAAGTACTACACCATTGTCAAAGTCATAATAGTTGTTGAATACTATTCATTATGTGTATTGACAAATATGTTAAAAAAAACAACTGTCTTCATAGCTGTGATGGCTTAGTGGTTAACTGCTGTGACTATAGTGTACAGGGTCCTGGTTTCAAGACCTGCAAGGGCTATTTATTTTGTTGTTGGGCATAAGAAGGGCTGTTGGATACAGAGTGGTTAAGGCTGTTTTGAGCAGATTTAAGTGGGTTTGCATGTCTGTGCATGACAGCAAGCATTGCTAACTTATGGTTAAATGTACAGGCATGTACACCATGTAGGCTTCACTTACCAGTCCGCAAATGTGCTTAGCATTTATATTGAATCAATGCTTACATCTGCTAAGCATGGCTCAGCCCTGGTAACCAGTGCTCACATTTCGGTCTGATAAAATAGCAGGCTAATGACATCCTTAATAAGTGTATTTAATGCCATGTACATAACATGCATCTATGTGCTGTCATTACAGTAGCAAGGGGTATGTGTCATCTGTCTGGAACAGCTGGGTATATATAGCTTGTACTACACTCTTTTTCTGTTTGAATGTGTTACATACATGGGTAGTATCCCAGGTTATATGCAGTTACACTGGCATGTAGTGTTTCATTATGGTACTACTGTTGGTAGTGCTTTCCCATGTAAGAGAAGATTGCAGAATGCAGTACTCGAACCAAACACCCCTGCATGCAAAGATGGACTGTGAGTACTCACTATTGTGCTCCTGGTTTGTGAGCTGTGTTTCATTACATATTTCCTACTGGATATTGATCTGACGTGGAAAATAACTGTAGACTACTGTGTGTATAGTACATGTCAGTGAAGGCTGCTGTCATGTATTAATGGCATACATCTATCTGTCAAGACATTCATCCTAATGAATAGCTAGTTGGATAGCTGATGTCTGTCTGTCCTCTTTACAGATGTGCAGATGTCAGGTATCCATCCTGGCTACTTACAGGCAATCTTTGCTTGACTGACACTGACCTGTCTGCCCAGCTGTGTTATGAATGCCACAGCTAGGAGTCCACACCTTGTGTGCACTACATGCCATGGATACCTCAACTACACTACCACAGTCAACAGAACATGCTTGGTTACAGCTCTCCAAGACAGACACTGACCATGTTATGTAATAGATGTTGCATACATGTCAACTGGAACACCTCACTGGCCCTCTGCAAGAGGCAGCCAGATAATTGGCTATTGCATGTAACTCTCACCCTGAGGATCACCCCTGTGGTATCTGTTGATAAATGGCCTGCTGGCACATGGCAGTTGGTATGATACCACTGTACACACATCCCCTACACTTCCCATCTCTACATGGACAATAGCCTGGTACACACCTATGAACACCTGCACCGATGGACCCCAGTACTGACAAATGTGCACATGTGCATTACTGAGAATATAGTGTCTTTTTGTTTGTAGGCCTGTAGGTGAGAATACCCTGAGGCCCTTCACATCTACCGCACCCCCCATTGCCATAGTTAGATGTGGCTGCTTCTGTACCGGACATTACATGTACCTTGTTACAGTTTGCTCCCTAAGGGCTACCTGGGGCTTGCAGTACCAGCACAACACTGATGTACAAATGGGCTGATAGGCATGGGATACCCACCGAGTTCTGGCAAGTGTGTGTATGTGTGCATTTGTGTATATTTGTAGGGTACAGCATTCTGCGGCCACATTCTCCTAATACAATATGCCTTGCCACACAGTATTTGAGATAGTGATGTTGCTGACCGTAGGAGAGCCATGACAATGCATCACCCTACTATCCCTGTGGCATATGTATTAGATGCATATCCCTGTAGTAGCACTCTTTGGATAGACAAGGGGTTGTATTGCAGTCCTGGTCAATGTGTGATGGTGGGTATGTCAGAGTGTTATCATGGGTTTCAGTGTGTGCAATATCCACTGTGGGGTGTGGGTGCTGGGTATACTGTCTTTACATCATGGTACCTCTGGTACAAATCCCATGTTCCACTGTATGGGGACCACTGTCACCATCAAGCATACACGTAACTGACAACACTATCCAGCCCAATTATGCATGTGCTGTGTTCAACTTATCTGTAACAAAATGGACACACTGACAAGGTAGTTAGCACTGATAAGCCCAGGTCTCTCAGATGTGTGTCTGACTGTGATGTGTTTGCCAATGTGTATATGACAGTATGTCACACTATGTACTGTCCATAAACAACCAGTACATCCCCCATTACCATACTGTACAGGTCTGGGGATGTTCTTCACGTAACATGTAACTCGGAATACACCTCATCCTAAAAGCTGTGTGGTGTGTGAAAGCAAGGCCACACACATCAGTAGCATTACATATCTTGGTAGGGGTTCTAGTCCTAGTGTTGTCAAGTAAGAGTATGTGTGTATGTAAAGGAATATACTTCCTTTTGCAGAATATGCATGTCCCAGGAGGTCATCTGTCTAAGAACTGCCTGGCATATGCTAACATTTCACAGGTATCATCCTGTGGAAATTCATTCCATCACAACTAGTGGTAGATGTGTAAATGCCCTCTTTATAGGTGTACAGCAATACTAGGATTGGTATATATAGCTGGGTGTGGCTCTTGTGGGCACAGCCACCATTATTGCAGTTACTGTTTGAGTGTATCCCCCGCTTAGCTGGCTGTAATATTGTACAGTTCATGTTAAAAGGATAAGTAGTTGTTTATCACACTATTTGCAGTTCTACAGCACCTTTCACCCTCCAAAGGGTAGGGCTTTGCCACCCACACCAGCGCACCTATGTTTACTGAGTTGAGGAATGCACTACATTGGGGAAGGGGACATATACCCTGCCAGTACCATCGCCAATGACATTAAACTAGCAGATTGCTTATTTCCAAATGTGTAGTTGTGCCTATTCTGTCTTGGTGGAATTACATAGGCTACAATGGGTTCCTTGCACAGGCACATACATACATGTGTACAGTATTCCCTGTGTATTGCATCAACACCAAAGCCTCTGTGTGTGTTATACACAAACATGTGGTGTGTACCACCCAGTACACTTACCATTGTCCACTGTAGAAGGGCTGCTGACATCAGCCACCATTCACTCACCTGTATACACCACCCTCAGACCTATCAGCCATGTGGCACATGCAGTAATTGTTATACAGACCTGTGACATGTGTTCACCTGCACCCAGGATATGGCACAGCTAAGATGTCAGCACAGTGCCATATCCCTTGTAGGATACAACAGAAGACCATCCTCCTGCAGACACATGGACACCTACAACACAAACAGAATATATTATGGAGACCACAATCACTCAGTGTTAATAACAGCTATAATGCATCATGGCTGGACAGCTATACTTCCTGACATGTAAGCATTAAACTTTACTGCTGACAACATGTTACACAGCATTACATTGGTACACTGTAGTGCAGTCACCCTGTGCATCAGAACCATGTTAGCCTGTGCCTGCATTCATGTTATGGATGACAGGGTTGTGGCACAAGTATCATCATATGCACAGAGTGTGTTGTTGGTTTGCTAGAGACCTAGGCTGAGCCATATGTTTGATACCATGTGTGTGAGTGAGGGGGGTTAATTATTAATTTGGCCATGGTGATCTGGTGTGTGTGTAGGTATAGGGATGCCCTAGCTGTGTTTGTATTGTGTGTGAATATGCATGCACAAAAGTTCTGCCATGTGGCTGCCCTATACAGGTGTTTGTTGGACAGCTGCAGACCGTACCTGGCAGGGTGTGCAATTCACTATCTCTGGCCATGGACACAGGAACTGTGCCTGCCAGGGGTTCCACAGGCACCACCGGGTACGAGCCATTATATGCTACTCTCCCCTGATGATGACAATTGTCCACTCCCCTGATGATGACATGTGTCCACTGGATCTGGTCCCTCCTGGGACTGGCCAGGGCCACGTGCACATAGCCTGCTGTGGTGTGGTGTGGACAGTGCCCCCTCCAGCAGTGCTGGGGCTGGTACTGCCACTACAGGAGCGACTCTGAGTTCTGCCGTGTCCACGTCAACCTCCAGCTGCTGATGCTCGAGCACTGACATTCCACGGTCAAGGATTCCCACCATCTCACTCAACCGTCTATCCATGACCTCTGAAAAATAATGGAGGGTACCTGCAAGAGCACGGATGTTGTCAGTAACAGCTGAATGAGTAGCTCTCTGCAGCCTTAGAGTCTGCCTGGTCTGGTGTACCATTCCATAATGTGCCTGCATCTCCATGAAGGCCTGAAACATGCATCTGGTGGTACCAGATGTGGCACTTCTGCCAGGGGCACGATAACCAACAGCACTCCAATGAGCACCCCTGTACTTCTGCCTATGTGGTACCCCACCGGACATCCAGCTATGGCTACTGTGTCCAGACAGATGTGCCATAGATACCACATTGTCCTTTCCCATGCCACCAACTGACAACTGTCCCTCAGCTATGGCCACTGGTGATAGGGGTATGTATAGGCATTGTGACTGTGTGTGGGGATGGGATGGATAGCAGTGGGATGTCAAACGATGGCACAACTTCAGCCTGTGACAACCCCGCCTGTGCCTCAACACACATATCATCATTTTTGGTGTCTGTTTGGACACCAACATCAGATTGCCTGTGGGGGTAAAACAAGAAATGCACTTTAACTCATTATCCCTGGCTACCATCTCATGGTGTCTCTGTGCTTAGATTTGAGTGCGCCATGAGATGATAGGAATTCCAAGCTCTTACTCCCGGGTGCCTTCAACAGGCGCGAGAAACTTTAGTGGAGATTTGTAATTTTCTTCATGCAAAACATGCTGAAATTGTAACTGAACTTGTCATTTACTTTGTTTAGTTAAGATTCAGTGTGTTTTCATATGCTGGTTGCATTAAACTTTTAGTTCAAAATCTGCTTGCAAGTTGTTGATAAAGCAAGTGGTGGTAGCCAATTGGATTCTTGCAATCCAAGCCACCATTTGCATAACACATCCACCCCCCCAACCTAATTTTCTTTTGTTTTCCCCAGCTAAACAGAGGGTCCAGCAGCAGGTATTTACTTTCTTTTTGCTGATATTTGGAGATTTACCTGCTACTGGATCCCTCTATTTTATCTGGGCATGGATCACTATTAGAGGGCCACACCAGTTTGTTGGATCTTCCAAGCAGGTTCCCTGATTAATTCATCTTCTGCTTGGCCCACAAACACTTTTTTTTTCAGGTAAGCTATTGAGAATTGTGTGGTGTGCTTATTTTCTTACTGTTACTTTTAAGAATAAAAACTGCTGTGGAGAAGATTCCGAAAACTGTCAAGTAGATACGGCATCTGTGCCCACCCACCCCGAGTCTGTGGTGGAAGGGTCACAGTGTCGGAAGGAAAGTTTTTTAAGTGTATATTCTGTAGTGCCCTTGCTGTTGTTCACAATGTCAAACCTCCTGAACATACCTAAAGGCAAAAAGCTTTTGTTGCAGTGCACAGCTTTTGAACATAATCCTGTTATTGTCAGAATAGCGAATTTTTTTTCCCAGGGAAATAATTTGCTGTTCCAACAAACATACACACAACACAAGCACACCAAAATAAATAATCCACACACACACACACACATACACACACACACACACACACACACACACACACACACACACACACACACACACACACACACACACACGCACACACATACACACACACACACACTTCACAAAACCCTATAATAAACCATACATACACCACTAGCTATCCACTGTGAAAATATTAGCATTTGGGTAAGAAGTTGTAAATGCTCTGTTTTTGCAGTGTTCCTATCTCAAAGTAAACTTAAGCCACACCTTCTGGTTACGTGCCTTGTGATGCATAAATTACAGTGCTTACTGTTGCGGTAGATTCTTATTTCATTAACAATCTTCTACTAAATGCAATAACATGCAAAAGGTGAAAGCATGCTGGTCATTAGCAAAGAACAGTCTTAGGAATGGTTATATTTGTAGTGCTAATATAGAAAATCAGATGAGTGTCACACCACCTTGAAAGGGAAGATATTTTTTGCTAACAATACAGAACAAAGTTCCATGTACTACGGAAGCATGAATACTTTAACGTAATTTAAAAAAATAAGTTAATAAAACAGAAAAAAACAGACAGAATAAGATAAATAAAATAGAGGGTACTAAACAGACCCTAAACCAAGCCATCTTTCTTACAGTGCATTATTAATCATTTCCAAGACACAATTTCTCATAACTACATCTAATAATTGTGACCTGCTTGCATAATACTGTATTAAATAGAAAAACAGCTTGCATTTTATTTTTTTTTCTTCTGTCATTAACTTTGTATACATTAGAAAATTAGACTGATTACATGCTGTGATACGGTAACATTAGATAACTATTTGACTTTGTCATTCTCAGTTGTGAGAATCAAACCTATTCCTCCTGAATGCAACTCACTGCAGCTTTTGGTTTTGAACTATAAAATATAATGTTACTGAATTGTAGCTTATACTTAAATAATGCAATATTATATTTTTACATACCTTTTTCCATATTATAGTGGGTCTATATCATAACATCGAAGTCTTACAACTTTGAATGTTATAATATTTAACTCAGTAGAGTGAAACACCAGAATACCGAACAGTCAGAATAGCAAATTTCTTCCCAGGGGAAAAAAATTACTTTTCCAACAAACATACACACAACACAAGCACACCAAAATAAATAATACACACACACACACACACACAC
Organism: Protopterus annectens; assembly: GCF_019279795.1. Lineage (NCBI taxonomy): Eukaryota > Metazoa > Chordata > Ceratodontiformes > Protopteridae > Protopterus > Protopterus annectens. Next base: position 1,422,551,738 of record NC_056741.1, read on the forward strand.
ACACACACACACACACACACACACACACACACACACACACACACACACACACACACACACACTTCACAAAACCCTATACTAAACCATACATATACCACTAGCTATCCACTTACCTTAACCCAACCCTAACCCTAAGGTCCGTCACTATCGCACACTCACCTTACCCACTCCCTAACCCTAACTCAGCTACTCCACCCTAACCCTCACGTCCACACAGTCGCACACTTACCTGATCCGCGCCCTAACTCACCTAACCTGTGCCCAATCACACACTCACCTTCATTCGCACACTTACCTTAACCTGGTCCGTAACCTTCGCTCCACAGTTGAGAAAATAGTGAAGCTGCAGAAATGGCCCACTGAATACTTTCCCTAGGAAAATATTCAGTGTTCTGCAGCTTTGCTATTTCCAGCGTTCACTCTACTGGGTTTGATATTATAACATTCGAAGTTGTAAGACTTTGATGTTATAATATAGACCCATTATAGTTGCTTCTACACAAATATAGTCTATCAATATTGGAAACTTTTACATATTTAAGAAGCAATATATTTAGAGAATTATGAGTTAACAAACTATAAATATTTATGTTTAATAACCCTTTGTTCTAATGAGTTAGTGTTCAGGCTCGAGGGGAATTATTCTATCTAGAATTTAAGCTGCAAATGTATTACTCACTTGCTCTTTTAATCAATGAGACTTATTTTGAAACAAAGCTATTTCAGATGAACATAAAAACAGTTTAACAGGGAATTTGGAGTAATTGCATACATGCCCACTTTTTCAATTATATTATTATAAATGCCCACGATTACAAGTGCATTGAAATGAGTAGTAAACAAAAGGTACATTCAGGCATTTATTAACTAAAGAGGCATCCGAGAATAAAATTCCCAGTAATTCAGACTGTTTGGTGCAATGTAAAACATTTGTGCAACATGAATAATCTTCTCAAGCAATGCTGTACTGAAACTTGTATACAACTGATAAAGTGGGACAGATAAGCCAATCCCATTTCAAGGTTCCCTTTTATACCACGAGTCTGAAATCTCCCTTCTTCTGGAACATCATGTTTACCAGAATTTTGCATGCCTTAACTAGTATATTTCGAGTTATACTATTTATGGTGTCCGTCTCATTATGGACACAACTATTATAATTTCTGCTAATAAATACTCTGTCATGGATATTTTGCCCTTTTCGTCTCGTCCAACTATTTGACTAACAGCACTTGGCTAAAACACTTGTTCAGGGCACAAGGCCACAGAAGCTGCGGTTCAGCCCTTGCTCCAAGGTACAAAGATCTCCAAGTTGATGACAAAATCCAGAAGTGCAGGGAGTGAAGATGACTGAAAAGTAAAATGACCACCTTTTCTCTGTTTTTGCATCTTATTTACTGATTTGCAGGAACCTGGTGGAAACACTTGGTTTCCATTTTCTGGTCAAAAGCTGTACGAAATTTCATTTTTTTGACATTTGTTTATTGAGATACCCAGTCTGGGTATATACCCATTTTCAGCTGAGGCCTGGGGAGAAAAAATATTGTTAAATTTTTAATAAGTGCTGCATATTTTGTTTTTGCCCAGTTGTAAAATGAGGCATTTTGAATCGGTTGACTTTCATGCCCCTTTTAGCAGATGTATTTGCATCCATGGTATGTCCTTCAGTTTCCTGTATCTACAATTTTGCAGATAACATTTGTGCACTGTTTATGGGATTCAGATATGCTGAAGCTTCATGCTTGATTAACATCTAATTTTCAGAGCCCGCTTTGGGTTTGACAGTGAGTGGACATGCACTATAGTTGTGAGGGTGCATTTAGTATGTTGAATCACATATTTTAATAGGGTCCCTGTTGTAGCAAATGCAATGAATTATGAATGCTGTTTAGTCAAACGGCATTATGTGAAATGGCAAAATACCGAATGCATGGAACTATGATATTTTTTCCTAGAGAAGTGACAGTCTCTGGGAGATGAAATTGGAGCTCTGTTTTGTGAATTGGGAGTTTGGAGAGCGTTGAGATGACCTGCTCTTGTGGCCCGCATAAATATCAGGGAAATTAAGGTGGTGATTCTAGGTTTAGAATCCCAACATCACTTGTGGTCTTCAGTTGTGGGTCACGTGGCAAATGTTTCATTTTAGTGCTTGTGTACACACTACGACATACTACTGAGGGGGGCATTGCGGGCAATGTTTTCATTTTGGTTCGTGTGCATACTTGGAAGGGCTGATGAAGGGGTTGTCAATGGAAATGTTGCATTCTGGTGCTTGTGCATAGTAGGACAGACTGCAGAAAGGATCACTAGGGAAATGTTTCATTTTGGTGCTTGGGCATACTCACACATCAGATAATGACAGTCTGTACTAACCATAATGTTCCATCTGTGTTGTGCATTTTTTTTTCATTCTTTCTCAACTACCTACTGTCCGAACCCCTGATCTTTTCTTCCTGTGTATATATGTATATATAACGGATATAAAAAATGTACACACCCCTGTTAAAATGCCAGGTTTTTGTGATGTAAAAAAAGTGGACCACAATAAATAATTTCAAAACTTTTCCCACCTTTAATGTCACCTATAACCTGTACAATTCAATTAAAAAAACAACAAATCTGTTAGAGGAAAAAATATAAAAAATAAACGCACAATAAGCTGGTTGCATAAGAGTAAACCCTTAAACGAATAATTTGTTGAAGTACCTTTTGATTTAATTACAGCATTCAGCCTTCATGGGTAGGAGTCCGCATGCACAATATTTGCCCACTCTTCCTTGCAAAAGCACTCCAAATCTGTCAGATTGTGAGGGCATCTGTTGTGCACAGCCCTCTTCAGGTCAACACTCAGATTTTCTATTGGATTTTGGTCTGGGCTCTTCCAAAACTTTATTTTTTTTTCTGGTGAAGCCATTATTCTGTTGATTTGGATGTATGCTTGGGGTCATTGTCTTGTTGAAAGGTGAAATTCCTCTTCATCTTCAGCTTTCTAGCAGACACCTGAAGGTTTTGGGACCAAATGTGACTGGTATTTGGAACTGTTCATAATTCTCTCTACCTTGACTAAAGCCCCAGTTCCACTGAAGAAAAACAACCCCAAAGCATGATACTGTCACCACCATGCTTTACTGTGGGGATGGTGTTCTTTTGGTGATGCGAAGTGGTGTTTTTTCACCAAACGAACCTTCTTGAATGTCCCCAAAAAGTTGAACCTTGGTCTCATCAGAGCCTAATGCATGCTTTTGAGAGACTTGATGTATTGTTTTGCAAATTTTAGCTGGGCCTGGATGTTTTCTGTGTAAGAAAAGGCTTCTGTCTTGCAACCCTACCCCATAGTCCAGACATAGGGAGAATATGGGAGATTGGTGTCACATGTAGTACACAACCAGCATTTGTTAGAAATTCCTGCAGCTCCTTCAATGTTGCTGTAGGTCTCTTGGCAGCCTCCCTGACCAGTTTTCATCTTGTCTTTTCATCAGTTTTGGAGGGACGTCCAGTTCTTTGCAACATCACTGTTGTCCCATATTTTCTCCACTTTTTGATTGTCTTCACTGTGTTCCATGGTATACCTGATGCTCAATAAGATGTAAGTGCTGTACCACTTTGACTGAATTACTCTGGTATTTGTCCTAACAGATGGTAATAACTCTGTCTTATATTATACCTGTACCAGGAATATAATGAATGTCTACTCAACAGATAATGTGATGCAATTTTCCACCTGGACATTAGGGGTTTGTTTCTGAATGTTTAATTTTGGTGTTTGTACACACCAGAAAATGTTATTTAATGTTTTTTCACTGGGAAATCTTTCATTCTGGTGCCTGTGCATACATTATATTGAAGGGGTCACTTGGGTGAGTGCTTCATTTTGGTGTTTGTACATACTAAGAAATGTTACAGACATTTTGTTTGGGGAAGTATTTAATTCTGGTGATTGCGCATATCTCAACATTCTAAAGAAGGGGTTGCATGGGTGAAGTGTTCATGCTGGTGGTTGCACATACTAGGAAATGTTACTGAAGACTTGTTTATGGAAACATTTCATTTTGGTGCATGTATACCTGGACATACTAATGAGGATGTTGCTTGGGGAAATACTATATATATATATATATATATATATATATATATATATATATATATATATATATATATATATAATGTATTTTCACTGTTGTCTGCCTCTGTCTTTCAGTAACATACTTCTGTTTTCATAGGTCTTATGGCAAAATATAAGCTAATGCATTCATTGTTTTATTATTAATAAAATGTAATAGTATATATTGCTTGCACCTAATCTGAAATAGTCCAGTCCAAGAAACCAACGGGTGGGACAGGAGTTAGAATGGTAAATGGGTATGATCAGCTGAGAGATTCCACCAAAAGGATCCAAATAGGACCTTGCAATTGCTAAGGTCAGCCCTGATGGCACTGATAATGGGATAAAAGCAGTAAGGTTCCGAATGATGCAAATAAATGACACTTGTAACATTATTATGAAGAGAAGAGTAACGTATTGCTTGTAGTATATGCTTATGTGAACTGCATAACAGTGGTAATATAATATGGCCAGCAGTCAAGGTTAGAGAGCAAGATTGGTAAAGAAGCATTGGATTCTTCAGATAGTGGTTTGCTGTGTGGGGGAGAGCGAATGTCTGGCCATAAAGTAGCTCTCAGGTGAACAATCACAAGGGCTTACTGACTTCCTGTGGTATATGGTTATGTATTTCTTGGTAAGTTAGTGTTAGTCCATGGCTCAGATCTCAGTTATTTGTCTGTGTTAACCCCTTATGGAGAGCATTTGTGGTAGTGGTTCATTTGAGGTTGTGCACATAGCTGAAGAATGTCTTGTTAGTTGTCCTTGGCCTGGTAGGACAAATGTACCGCAGATCTGGCTTTGGCTCTCCACTCAGTCTCTCACCCTTCAGGTGTAGTAAATGTATATAGGTCAGGGCAAGAGGGTTTACATTAGCTCCCCCCTTTCAGTCCTTATGGCCATTGCCAAAAGGACACATGTAAATGGAAAAGGCAGAGGTAAGGCAGAGTGCTGGCATTGCATGCAATGAGGAGTCATTGCTGATACCAGCAGTCTGAGTGGGTTTACATGTGCCCTTTTTGTGCCCCCTTGTCAGTCATTGCATGTAATTTGGTGTTTTCATAGGTGGTAGGGTATGTACCTATGCAGCGTCATCACCACTTATGTACCTTATGAAAAGAATAATGCCCCTGTGGATAGGAGTGAAGATTTGGATGGCCTAACCATGTAATGCATTATACTATACATATATATGTAGTCTTCCAATGCATCTGTCAAATATCAGTTATAATCTATTTGCATTTTCTTTCCTGTGCAGTTTCATCCACCTTCTGACACTGACATGGCTTCACGAGCAGGAGAACGACAAGTGAGAGTGTGGGTATGTGGCCATTCCTACATTCACTGGGCTGCCAGCCATGCCTCCATAACTGAAAATGTGTACAACTTGAACTTCCCCACATCCAGTGTGAAGGTATACTGGATTGCAAGAAGAGGTATGCATTGGAGTGGAGTACTGCAGTTGTTGGAAGAGAAGTGTTCCATCTACCCTGAGCCCGACATCCTTGTGCTGCACATTGGAGGGAATGATGTCATCAACCAACCACTCGGAAGGCTACAGTTTCAAATCAGAGCAATTTTTGACCACTTGCAGTCGTGGTGGCCATGCTGTTATTTTGTGTGGTCTGACATAATTCCTTGACAGATATGGAAAACAGCAAACAGTCAATGGGCAGCACATAAGGCCAGATGTTTACAGAATGGGTTCATGCATGGCTTGATGCACATGGTCAGTGGATCTACAATCTGTCATGACAGCATCACCACAGAAGATGTTCACCTGTTCAGAAGAGATGACATTCACCTAACTGAGGAGGGCATTGTGTTGTTCTTGACTGACCTCCACAATGGTGTGAGAAGAGCTATGCAGGTTTGGTAACATGCAGCTTCTGAGAAGAATGGAAAACACCCATGACCAAGTAGGACCAGTATAGTAAGTAAAACTCTATTATGAAATGTGTTGTGTAAAATATATTTTTCTGAGTTTGGCAAATAACTGTGGTAAGGGGCTGGTGAGGATGCTGAGAAAGAACAACTGTTTCAGGAGAGTGCTACCACATACAATCTAATATGTCAGTGACCATCCTGCAATACTTCTTTTTTTAGTCTGCTTTTGTCAGGCATGTGTAGAATTTAGATGACAGGAAGGGTTTACTAATACAGAACTTGATCCCTTAGGTCCATTGCTGAATGGACACATGTAAAGAGAAAAGGCATAGGTAAGGCAGACTGCTGACACTGAAGGAAGTTGTGAGACTGCAGTGGTATCATCTGCCTGAGTGGGTAGCCAGCACAGCTATCAGACAGATCAGATGGCCTTGCCTGCCACTGAAGTCCCATGCCTGTCCTGGGTTCATTAGTGGCGTGGCAGTCCTTACCTTGCTTTTTCTCTTTACATGTACCCAGTCAGCAGTATGTTGGCTACACCAAGAATGTGTATATTTACAATCATATGTATCTACATGATAAAACAACTGGTTCTGAATGCTGTACACATGTACAGATATCAATTTTGTTAGGACTCAGGTTATGGAAATTATGATTTTTTTCATATTTTGGTAAATAACTTTGCAAGGGAGCATCTGAATGTGCTAAGTAATACCTCATTTTAAAGACAGTATTGATAGCTCCAACGTGGTAAAAGAACTGTCCCTGTATGTTGTACGCATGTACAGATATCAAAGTTTGTTTTGGACTTAGGTTATGGAAATTATGATTTTTTTTTCATATTTTGGTAAATAACTTCGCATGAGAGCATGTCAGTGTGCCAAGTAATACCTCATTTTGAAGACGGTGTTAGTCCTTACAACATGATAAAAGAATTGTGTCTGTGCATTGTACATATGTACAGATATCACAGTTTGTTTAGTCTTATAGGATTATGAAAATTATACATTTCCAATACCTCTCATTATTATGCCCATATATTTGCAAGGGAGCATGGTGATCACACAAATGATGCATCATTTTGAAGCTGACATTGAGGCACATAACTTCTACACTATGTGGGCTCTGTCTGTTACAGGTGATGAGATATTATGCTTTGCTTATTTATCAGTTATGAGAAATTATATTAATCAGATTCTGTGAATATCGCCAAAAAGGAGCATCACACAGTAATGGTTAAGGTATCTTTGTAAAGCTGGCATTCATACTAACAAACTAAATACAAAATGTATGGGTCTACATGGTACATTGACCAAGATATTGTGCTTTGCTTTTCCAAAAAAGGTAAAACATATGTACAATATCAACATTCCTTGCCAAATATTTAATAATGACTTTGATATGCACTATCAACATTTACACTGTTGGAAAGGTCAGTATCTGCTGAACAGCTTTCGCATTTACATTTTAGTCTAGCTCTTATAGTTAAAGAGTTATGCACATTTGTTTTCTGTATGGTTTTACAAATGCATTTTCTGAAAATAGGCTCCGGCTGCACTGTTGTTCCTATGGTGGAATTATGCAGGCAGCTGTTTCTGAGATGCTCCAGAGTGAATGAGTTAAGAATGAGTTAAGTCATTGCTTAACAGTATACACACACACACACACACACACACACACACACACACACACACACACACACACACACACATGCACGCACACACACACACACACACACACACACACACACACACACACACACACACACACACACATACACACACACACACACACACACACACACACACACACACACACACACTGACATTCCACCATACTACTTACCTGTCCCTGAGTTTGCAGAATGCCCCTATTCTTTTCTCTTAAGTTCCCCATCCTGCATCAGTCTTGAATAATTACAGTCAGTAATACCAATTATTAATGTATCATTCTTCTAATTGCTTAGAAAAAGGATCACAAAACATGACCTGTTACTCCATTACCTCTTTGACTTGATTGGAGTTGTTTTGTCAAAGACTTCCTGATGTCATCCAGTGTTCACCCTGGTTTTGTCCAGACATCTTGAGCATGGCCCCCATATGCTATGGGTTACTACAGTGAATAATGTCATGCACTGGAGTGTCATACGTAACTATTGTTCAGTTGAGACAAGATCTGTTGCTCTATTAACTTTTTATGTGGACTACAGTAATATTTGGAAACACTGTGGTGTTGTCTAGTAATTCCCCAATGCATCTGTAGTGCTGCATATGTGGGTATTCTTTCACCTTTCTGCTGATTGCAATTAAAACAGTATCCCTGGTGTCTAGTTTTCCCTCCCAATGCATGTTTCATGCTGCAGACATTATTATACTATCAGCTGTCCTGAGATTACATGTCAGAAAAGTATTCCTGGTGTCTCATGTGTCTGTCCATGTCCAGGTACTGCATGATTTCAAAAGGAAGTTGGGAGGTATGAACAACCACACACTCACACATATGCATACATGGACACACACACAAACACAGACACACATACACACACTCATTCTACATACACCAACCCCCTTCCACTCCACCAGATAGCACTTACAGACAGATTAACCCCCCCCCACACACACACACACACACACACACACACACACACACACACACACACACACACACACACACATACACTTACAGGTGAGGTTGCACAAAGATATTACACACAGACATCTCATTACCCATCTGTCAATATGCATGCCATATGGCACTCAACAACATGCAGGGCAGCTATAGTCAGTCTCTGCCAGCAACATTACAAATCCCTATGATGCATGGGTTGTGTTAGTAGATGATGCCCTTTCCCCTGGCAAACACTGCACCCAAGTACACCGTATTGCTGTGCACCATACCTCACAGGTGTACAAACCATTGCTGAATGTGTATATGTGTGTTAGTTATGTTTGCTCTGCTGCTCACAGACCCTATGTGCTTGTCTGATACATACCTGGGATGATATGTGGACAGATGTCATTTGTGAATGCCTGATGTCTGATTTACAGATTTCATAATCAGTGGTGCATGTATGGCCAATCAAATACAATTACACTGACAACCTTCAAACCTTACTGGACTATGGGGAGTGTACACACCCTTACTGATATGGCACCCTCTTCCTTGATATGGCAAGAGACCACATTACTGCATATGTTAACATTACATAAACCTGATATGTGACATATGACCTGTGCAATCAAAATAAGTGTCAAACAAATGTGTTAGTTGTGCAGATGCTGAATGAGATGCATAGAATTTGTGGATGCATATGTGTGCATGCCCTTATCATGATGGTTTGTTGCACCTACAGTAGTCACTATTCCTGGTAGGGGTATACTAGCATGGGCCATCTGCATTTGCCAGTATCTGGTCACTCTGCCCTTCAAATGTCCCTCAACTCTGCATGATTGCAAGGTCAACAAATGTGCACATCCTTTGGAGGTCACACAGTGCTGTCACTATTGCTGTGGAGTCAGGATCATGTTTGCCACAGTTCCTGACCTTGACTGTGTGCAGATACATCCATTTGTAGCATCCTTTGGATCTCTGCTTCAGTGCACTGTTTGTTTCATGATGACACCCCTTCCCCACCCTCAGCCTTTTTGCAGATGCTTGACAACTATGGCCTACACATGTGTGTCATTTTGCAGTGTCCCAAAAAACTGAACACCATGTGCACCAGCCTAGTCCCTGCTAAAGAATGGCAAATATACAGGTGTACACTGGCACTGGCAAGGTACAGATGGGGATGGTGGGCTTGAGGTGGGGTGAGGTATTAGTTGTGCAGCACATGTAGATTAATCACTGCCGTCTGTAGGTTTCCAACATGGTCTTGATACACCAGTACACATTGCAATGCATGCCTTTTGGGGACCTTTGCTGTTATGCATACACTACCTGTAGAGAGGCCTGGCTGATGTTTCCTGTGGTACAACTGTCCCATCTGATTACCCTTACCCATGGGCCACACTTATGCAGAGTCCAGACAATTGCTGACACAGGTACTGCACAGCTAGTACTTGCTAGACATTCCTGCAACTCTCTCAATGTTGTGGCATGTTAACAGGCAGCTTGCATGACCAGTTTGCAACATGTGTCATCATCTGTTTTGGATGGCCATCTGTTTATTTTGTACATTAATCCTATCCCATACATCCTCACCACATACATGACTGTCTGCACTGTTTGCCATGGTATATGTAATGGTGAGGTAAGGCTGCTTGTCCAACTCCTGGGTGCTACTTGTTGGGTATGGGATCCATTCCATGGCTTGTAAGATGTGTGCAAGTCATGGCTGCCTCTGTTGCAGGTAAGTGGGCACATTTGATGGACAAACGTCTTGGACAGCAGACCATATTTTGGTGTGACATTGAGGACCTGTACTTGCTGGAAGGTCCATACTCATGAAAAATGCATGCTGTCAGTACCTCAAAAGCTGCTTCCACAATATGTTTTCTGGAGGATATGCACACATATACTTCCAGTGTTTGTGAAGGTATGTATTCCTCATATTTGCTGTCCTAACATAGGATTCCATATTACACATTCATTACTCATGTTAGGACCACATGTCAGGTTGTAAGGGTTGTGGAATGCAGTATTGTGATATGCCATAGTATAGATTTGTAACAGTTGCCATTGTAATAGTGGTATATACACTGTTGTAGCACTGTATAAGGGTGATGCTTCAGACATGTCCCTACTGTAGGCCATTTGTCCCACCATTTTGTTAATCTCTGTGCACACATCTTGCAATGACAGGTTGTTAGTTATATTCCAGGAGTCTTACATACCATTCAAATACACTACCATGGTGACCACTGTGATGCAGTGCAGTTAACAGCAAGAATATGTGAACATGTACAGCATGCATTATGGGTAGGTATGTTAAATGTGTGCATGAAATATACCATGGCCTTAACATGACCGGTGTATTGGCAAACCTGAACAAACACCATACTCATCAGCTATAGGCTGCTGCCCTGGAGGTATGCCAAAGGGACGTACATAATTGTGCGAGAGATGTGATGTCAGTAGCCACACCTGTGGCGTTGGTACAGGGTGGGATTAGCATTACAGTACATCAATGGTACAAACCCACAATACTACAGATTATGCACATCTGTTTATTACTACAAAGCAGCAACAGACTATATATATTTCATCTCAAATATGCATGATCTAACTCTACAGATGCAGATGGATATGCAACAGTGGTCTACTGATGTACCGCCTGTGGCCTTACCTTCACACTCTTCTGCCATTGTGTGGGTAACATCCACCTCCACTATGCTCTACGCTGGGTGTTGTGTTTGCAGGCAGGCAGGTGCCCTGAGGCTGTCGAGGAGCTCCTCAACATGTGTCAGGGGGGACTGGATGGCATGACCCCCCCCTGTTGCAAGCTTGTCCCCCCTAACAGCAGCAGCACGCCAATGGGCATGTCGGAGTAGATCTTTGTATCGATGTCAGACCTGCTCATAACTACGGTTATGCAGGCCATCATTTACCCTGTAGACAAGATCATTCCACAGAGCAGTCATCTCCTGCAGATCATGGGCTGTATGCCCAAATAGGGTGTTGTAGTGCTGCACCAGGTATGTGATGATGACATCATTCTCCTCCAGTGTGTACATAGGCAGTCTCTCCCTGGACATATTGCCTGAAAGACATAGAGGGAAACAGGTATGAGGACCTCATACTGCAAGGATATCATAGTTGTAAATACACATCCCTGTCTCCCTCCCCACTATATCTGCAACAACAATCTGATCACACAACTCAATGGGTATGCCTACAGAAGACCTACAATTGTGACATATATTGTATTGTTCAACAATTTGTGCTATGTGTTTGTAGTCATGATCCATGTTGAAACACTATCATTGGTGGCGTGTTACGAACAATGTCACCTGCATGCCATTGTAAGGGCCACTATGGTTCCATATATGCATGTGTTCTGTTTGCTGTGTGACTGCAGCACATCTGTTGTTTTCTGTTAATGGGGATATCTATGCATGCTGTTAGACATAATCCTGGAATGTGTGGACTAGCACTACCCACATATGTTCTATAACAGTGACACAATAGCATGTTTGGGAAACAGTTGCAAGCAGAACTACCTCTCCCACCTCATCTGGCCATGTTACTTAGCCACATCACATCTGGAGACCACCCTAGGACCTCCTCATCTACTGGTCCTGCACTACCTTCAGGTGGAACCATCTCAGGTGATGGTGTTTGCCCCCCCCAGGAGCACACACATACAAGATCCTGTTACCCGAAGTCAGGTCCAGGGTCCGGTGCACAGGATGCTCCACAGAGACTTGGGGATGTGCTACAGCGCTTTGAGGCCCTCAGTACACAATCAAAGGGTCCGCATGCTCCTGCTGCTCAGCCCCCAGCCCAGGCACCTTCAGGGCCATGAAGATGATGTCGTGACTGTCCATGGGTGGACACCTTGGTCCCATTGTTCCATATGGAGGCTCATGGGCTACCACATCCCAGACAACACTCCCCATCCAAGGTGTTTACCCACCACATGTGTCATATACCTCCCCTGTATGCTGTCTTGTCTGTCTTCCAACCCAACCTACCTCCCCAAATATACCTACTATCCTTCCCCAAATTACCAATCCCACCTTCACAAACAAGGGCAGTGTATTCCCAACATGGGGTTCACACCTGACATAGCTGTCCAGTTTGCATCCACTTACTGCTGTATATATTGGTGTGTATTGATATGTGTGATGTTCCCTCATACATATCGTGCAGCACAGTCATTCAACAGTAGGGGAGATGTATTTATATAAATATGTGTGTGCGTGTTTGTATATATGTAGACATACACGTGTGTGTATGTGTGTGTGTGGATATATATATATATATATATATATATATATATATATATATATATATATATATGTATATATATATATATATATATATATATATATATATATATATATATATATATATATATAATTCCCCAAAACAACTCCAGCACTCCACAAAGGCATAAAAATATATAAATCCAAACAGCAGTGGTTTGAAGACGTTTATTCAGGCATGGCCTGCCCAACACAGACCGGTGACTGGTTTCGCATCAAGCGTCATCAGTGTGTAGTTTAGTTAGGCTAGAGCCCAGATTTAAATACTTGAAATACAGACACCAGCAACACAAATTTAAAGATACAAACACACAGAATTTCCCTATTCAGCACCTAAAGTTACTAATAAAAACAAAACAAAGTGATGACATTATTAATGACCTATAAATCCCCATATTCTACCCAAATATGTAATATTATTATTTATTATTTAATATAATATTTATCAAACTAATGCAACTAACACTATACATATATTAACTAATTCATGGAAGACAATCAACACATAGCAGAACTCCAATATTACCCTATTACTACTATTACACATCCCACTGTATTGTATTGAATATATAGAGAAACATTTTGTAAATCGTAACTCTAAATGTTTCAAAATACTAAAATGGGAATATTATAGAAAATAAAAAAAATATGTATATATTTTTTTATAAGTACCACAAAGTGTTTGTAATTATAATATATTAAATCAATTAAAAATCAATCCTAACTTCAAATGTACTAACTTTAATTGGTCTGGTTTCTGCATGTGATTACCACTGGTCATTCAAACCAGGTTTGAAGAGTGCCCTCAAGTTCAATATCCACCGACATTCCTTTTGAGTTAATATCTGATGTTTGAATGTATCATTTTTTCCTGCATTATGACCATGTCTAAACCTACAAAAACAAAATGTGCTGTGGTATGAACCATCTTATGTTTATATAACGCACTTCGAAGTCTCTGACATTTTATGTCGCTAATATGAAGAGCAATTCTTTGTTTAAGTGTACAAGAAGTCTGTCCCACATAGAATGCTCCACAATGACAAACAGCCATATAAATGACCCATGAGCTACTACATTTAATAAGGTATTTAATATCAAACACCCTCTTCGTTTTTACTGATGTAAAAGATTTAGTTTTTGCCATCAGTTTACAGTATTTACAGGACCCACAATAAATACTCCCCACTATGTTCATGGTAGATCTAGGAACCGCTGTTCTACCTTTTTTAAAGGAAGAGAAATGTTGCCCCAAGGTCCTACATTTTCTATAACCAAAGTAACACTGTTCATCTACTATATTAGTAAAAAAAGAATCTAAATGCAAAACATGCCAATGTTTAGCCAAAATGTTCTTAAACCGAAAGGTATTAGTACCATAGGTAGCAATAAACCTGACTTTTTCCTGTTGTGGCACACCATTTTGCTCTCTGTCAACCAGTAATGCTGTTCTATCCATATGGTTTGATGCCCTATGTGCCCTCTGAACACTACTTTTATTGTAGCCCCTTCAGATAAACCTCATTTCCAAGTCCAAAGCTTGTGCCTGATAGGCAGTATCCTGAGAGCAAATCCTTCTAACTCTTTGGAATTAAGATCCTGGAATATTTTGGATTGTATGGCAGGGGTGACAACTGCTGGCATGTAAAAAGGCATTTTTGGAAAAGGATTTTCTGTGTAGATCAGTAATCAAATGACACTCTGCTGATTTACTCACCTTGACATCTAAATAATCAACTTCCTGAATATTGATCCCCCCAATAAACTTAATGCCATATTGATTTTTGTTAAGAAAGTCTACAAATTCCTGCCAAACAGCATTGTCACCCCCCTCCCCATACAACCCGACAGTCATCCAGGTATCTACGCCACATAATAAGATTGTTTTTAAAACATGTAGGAGCTGCATATATATATTGGACTTCTAGATAACCCATGAACAAGTCTGCATAGGTGGGGGCAAAAGTAGCCCCCATTGTTGTTCCTTTTACTGGTAAATACCATTGATTATAGAACAAGAAGGCATTGTGTTCTAACACCAACTTAAGGAGTTTTATCAAAAATTCTCTTTCCTGTATGCTATATAGACCAGATTGTATCATCCAAAAATCTACAGCTCTAATGTGGAATGCTGGTATACAATGATTGAATGTCCAAGATCCCCAAGTAGTCATTAACCGATACTTGTAAGTTGTCCATTAAGGACAAAAACTGTTTTGTGTCACAAACTCTGGTTGTAACCAGTGGAAGAAGCTTTTTTAGCTTATGTTCTAAATACTCAGAAAGAGGTTCAATCAACGAACCTCTGCCTGCCACTATAGGGCATCCAGGTGGATTATGAAGTGTTTTATGAATCTTGGGGACCATATAAAAATATTGTGATACTGGATTATTTACTTGTGACTGTCCCTTCAAGGAGGATGTGATAATACCTTGATTTGTAGCCAGTTGTAAAAACTTGTCAATTTCTAATTTGTATTCTAATGTGGGATCATTGTTCTTAGCTAAATAAAATTCAGTGTCAGACAACTGTCGGTGTGCCTCATGTAGGTACTGTTCCTTCTCCCATATCACAACTGCCCCACCTTTATCCGCACCCACTATCACTATATGTTGATTGTTTGCTAATGATTTGACTGCATCTTTTCAAAAGCAGTCAAATTATCAAGTCCAGAATAAAAAATGTTTGACTGATTAACATGCAAATCTTTTAATACCAACTGTTCAAAAGTTTTTATTGTACTGTGATAGGGAGGCATAAATTCAGATTTTTTAAACTGAAAACCTCTTGGGGCACTTCCCTGCAAGACCTGTTCTTTTTGTGCAAAAAAATACTTTAGATTAAGATTTCTACAAAAGGTTTTTACATCATTTATAACATCATATTGGGACACGTAAAAAATGGAACAAATCTCAGACCATTATTTAGCACACTGAGTTCACTAGAGGAAAAGGTGTATTTAGTTAAGTTAATGACTAGATTGTTAACATCATTAACTACATTAACACCATTGGTCAAAATAGTGTCTATTGTTGCTGCAGGCTGTCCTGAAACATCTTCATTATGGATTCTTCTACGGTGCTTACGACCTGCCCTCCTAAAGGGATTTTATGTCTCTTTGAGGCTGGAGAAGAAATACCAGGCAATTCACTTGCTTCAGGTTCAGTATCAGTATTGGAAACACTGGAGGAAAACTCTGATGCACTGGATAAAGTTTCCTGTCGCCTAAGAATAGACTTAACTCTTTTCCTTTTGGGCCTAGGGACATTCTTTTCTTCCGAAAACCTTACCCCCCGCTTTTGTTTCTTCCATGAGTAAACAGTTGCAGTTTTAAAGTCATTGACATCACGTTGATAGTTATTCATTTTTCTCTTACACAATTCTTTGTCATACTTATCAGTGTCCATAACAAACTGTGTGTATAAATCTTGATAATTAGGGGCAGTGATATAATTCACATAATGTATATATATATATATATATATATATATATATATATATATATATATATATATATATATATATATATATATATATACATATACATATATATATATATATATATATATATATATATATATATGTAGATATATATTATGAGTTGCATATACACACACACACATTTATATATATATATATATATATATATATATATATATATATATATATATGGGGTGCATTCAAACATCAGGTCCACACTCTCTAACTCTCCTTTCTGCACAGCTGCACTGTTCTGCCTTGCTACAACAAAGACAGATGTCACATGGACACAACCTAACATTAGGGGGTATATATAGAGACAGATTGCAGGTGAGCCTATTAAACACCTATGGCATTTGTGCATGCTACATTATAGTCATTAACATGACTGTCCTGCAAGTGGTGGGCTCTGAAACTCACATGTCCATTATAACAGCATTACTTCCACCACCAGCTACTGGCCACACTAATATACATGTCTTGCAGTACACGACACACACTATGATGGCTGACATCTTGTCAGTCAATGCTGATCTGCACAGTTGACAGGTATGGCCCACTGCCCACAGGGACAGACACTATTGTCCCTAGCAGTTGTTCAGCTGGACATCATTACAACTAACACCTGATGGCACATATATATCATTCCACATCATCTATCCCATTGTTATGGACCAAGTACTGCATTCAATTACATGCATATATGCTTCACATGCCTGTTGTGGGAATGTTGTCTCTTCTGGATACAGGTTGCTGTGTGGATGGATGGATGTGTCTGTTTTCTCTCTCTCTCTCTCTCTCTCTCTCTCTCTCTCTCTCTCTCTCTGTCTCTGTCTCTCTCTACTACCTAGATTGAGCTGCTTTGAATAGATTGCAGCATGGATTTTGTAGGTGATGCACATGATCAGGTGATGGCCTCTGCACCAATCAGTGTCCACCACTTGCTACCTGCATGCAGCCTGCTGTGTAGTACTTCCAATTACCAATGTCATGGCAACCCACTACTACAAATTCCTAAATCATGTGGGTGTGGTCCCTTTACCTTTCATGTATGGAGGACATCCTTCCTGTGTGTGACCAGCAGTGTTACAGACAGCAGGTAGCAATACCTCTTAAAAGAGGACTCGCAGACACAGGCCAACTCCATATTTGTATAAGGTTCCAGACCTACAGACAGTGTGAGTAGTGTTGTTATATGCATTGTATAGGTTCATAGATTGATAAGAAGGTACTAGGCTATCAGCCCAAGGGCCTACGTAAGCCTAGCCAGCAAGGTTCCATAGCTTATGCCACCCAAGAAAGTTATTTTCCTGTGCCACTGTCATACAGACTGTTCTGTTTGTCAGTGTGATAGTGATGTTTTAAGTTAAGCATTGTTATGTAACAGCTACACCTTCATTGTGACAACTTAATTCTTTTCCCCCTAGGGGTTGAGTACAGAGTGTAATTGGAGGCTACTGAACTACATCTGCATTACTTACTGTTGATTGATTGTTATCTTCTGGCCCAGTATTTCCTTACTGTTGTACTACTTAAAGGCCTGGACCTGGACAGCAACATATGTTATGCTTTCGGATTACTGTATAAAATGATTTGCTTGAGAGTTGCATTACTCAATTAGTATGTATTTCAAACACTTAACAGCTCTATAACATGGCATACACAACTGTAATAGTACACAAATAAACATTTCTTATGTATGCAAACCTGTGTGAGGTGACATCCTTTGACTTCTCTGTGGGTATATGTATCACGCAATAATTGTGTTTTGTATAAGAGAATCATACACTATCCATTTAAAAAGGTGGCAATTGTAGGAATACTGGCTGTTCAATATGCTGTGCACCCTCTAAATATGAATCTTCCTATACATATCTATATGTAGTAATATATGTATATGTGTGTGTATATGTATATACATATATATAGCTATATCTATCTATCTATCTACACACACACACACACACACACACACACATATATATATATATATATATATATATATATATATATATATATATATACATATATGTGCGTGTGTATATGCATCATTGGAATGTTTATTGCTTCCACATTGTACATTCCCTATGGTAGCCAGACTGTACTGCATGATATGTTATTTATACCATCCTGACATCGTACAGATGGGATGGATTACTGTTAACTTCTTGTGGCTATGTTGTGTAGGTCCTGGGTATGGGGCTTGCAAGTGTTGGTATTGTGTTGCAAAGCAGATCTGTTTGGCTGTGGGGGAGGGATATCAATAATTACAAGAGGTACTTAGATTGGGCCCCCTCACCTCCATTAACGGTGCCTTTGGTAATATATGTATTTGTTGTGTTATCTTATATATCTATAGATATATATCTGCATATTTATTTATTATTTATTTATTTTACATTTGTTAACCTGGAGAGTCCGACTGGATACATGTCCATTTTCAGCGGAGGCCCGGGGAGAAAAGCTCCAAGTACATAACAGACATATGAACATTGTTAATGCAAAAAAAAGGAAGATAGTTGAGTTCTAAATACAATATAAAGATACATCACATCTTGGGAAAAAAAAAAAAAAAACAACAGCAGCATATAAAAAAAAACATAGGTCAGTTACAAAGGCAAGGCGCCTTGTTAAAAAGCGGTTAAGGATAGTGAGGTAAGAGAAGGGTAAATGATAGTGGTTAATCAGGTTTGGAACAGGGACATTGCCAGAGAGTATTGAGATGGGGTTTAGCTTTTTTTTGAATTGTAGGAGTGAGGGTTCTGAAGTGAGCATGGTCGGTAGGGAGTTCCACATTTTACCTACAAAGTTTGAGAATAGAGAATCCCCAGAAGAATTATTGGCTTTGGTAGTTTGAGCTAAGATCTTATTGGAGGAGCGTAAAGATTGCAGGTTAATATACGGGTGAATGATGTTTTTCAGAGCTGGTGTTTTCTCTGGGTGATACAGTATCTGGTGAGCCATTTTGAGTTGGTTGAAATGGAGTTGGCTGGGAAACTCTAACCACCCTAGTTGCTTCAAGTTAGTGCAGTGGTGCGTTCTAAAGGTGGAATTTGTGGCAAATCTAGCTATGTGATTGTAACAAGAAGCAAGTATGTTAGGGGTTGTCTTGTTTAGGTTTGTAAAGAGGGGGGAGGCATAGAAAAGAGTTGATAGTAGGTGTGTGCTGGCAATTGTAATTTTAGCATGAGGAGTGAGAAAGTGTTTTACTTTATAGAGAGAGCCAAGCTTTTTATTGACGGTTTTGATGGTAAGATTGAAATGGGTGTCAAATTTAAGGGAGTTATCAATGGTAACACCTAATAGCTTTGTGTGAGCTTCTGGAGATATAGTGATTCCATTGGAGGATATAATAGAGAAGGTGGGGGGAAGAGTCTTGTTAGTGGGTGAGAAAGTAAGTAGTTTTGTTTTGTTGGGGTTGAGAACTAGTTGTCGACTTGAGAACCATTTTTCTATTAGGTTGAAGGTGTCTTGGGTTGAAGCAGTGAGGTCTGCCAGGTTGGAGGCAGTGCTGATGATAGTCGAATCATCTGCATATTGAATGCATGTGGCATGGGGGTGATTGTGGGCAGGTCATTAACAAAGATGGTGAAGAGAAGAGGGCCAAGAATAGATCCTTGGGGAACTCCAAGTGTAACAGGTAGGCATGTAGATAATTTGTCCTGCCATAGAACAGCCTGTTGCCTATTGGACAGGTAGGATTGGAACCATTTCAGCATGGAATTGCTGAGTGATAGTTTTTTTAATGTATGGAGGAGTTGAATGTGGTTCACCATATCAAAGGCCTTGGAGAGGTCTAAGAAAAGAGCAGATGATAGTTTATTATTGTTTCTGAAGTTATTGATGGTATTAGAAAAGGATAGTAGGGCTGATATGGTACTGTGATTTGGCCTGAAGCCATGTTGGGAGTTAGCTAGAATTTTATTTTTGGTGAGGTGTTCCATCAGTTGTTTGTGGACACACTTTTCCATAATTTTGGCCAGGGCTGAGAGTATAGCTATAGGTCTGTAGTTGGTTATCTCTAGTGAGCTACCACCTTTATGGAGAGGAATAATGTGGGACATTTTCCATATGGAGGGGATGAAGGCTTCTGACAAGGTACGGTTTATGATTATGGAGACGGATAGGAAATGGCCTCAGCTGCTTTTGCAGAAACTCAGCTGGGAGAAGGTCAGCTGCTAGCTTAGTGGGTTTTAGTTTTTAAGAAGAGATGTTATAAAGGATATGGGTACTGGATCAAGGTAAATAGATGATCTGATGTAGTTGTAGTATTCTGCTGGCATGGGTAGTGGAGTGGGCTGGTTGTTTGTTTCAATTGTGTGGCCAGGGATTGTATAGTTTCTGTGAAGAAACTATTGAATGTGTTAGCAATGTTTACAGGGCACTGTTGTTTGCAAGTTGTTGGAGTGCGGGTGGTTGCCTGGCCTGGGTGCAGGAGCTTGTTTAAGCCTGCCCAGAATTTTGTGGATTATTAAGGTGTTTGTGTTGGAGGTGGAGGAAGAAGTTTTTTATCATTTAAGATCATTCTTTTAGTTTCATTTCTAAGTTGCCGGAAGGTTTGGTGGGAGTGTGGGTCTTTAGAGGTACACCATGTGACCCACATCTTGTTTCTAGATAGGATATATTGCTATAAATATATATATATATATATATATATATATATATATATATATATATATATATATATATATATATACATATATATATATATATATATATATATATATACATATATATATTTATATTGTCTATATATATATATATATATATATATACATATATATATTTATATTGTCTAAATATATATATATATATATATATATACACATACATAAACATACATGTACATATATAAATATTTATATATATGTATATATTATTATATCTATATATATATATATATATATATATATATATATATATATATATATATATATATATATATATACACATATATATATATATATATATATATATCTCTACACATATATAGATATATCGTATCTGTTTATGTAATATATTTACACACACACATACATTGACATGTTGGAATACATTCTCTGTACTGTTGAATGACTGTGTTGGATGATATGTTTGTGAAATCAGAGTTATGTATATAAGCCATGTCTTAGTGGTAAATCACTTTAGCTATGGTGTGCAGGGTCCTGGGTTCGAGACGTGAAAAGGCTGTTTATTTTGTTTCTGGGCAGAACAAGGGCTGTTGGATACAGAGTGATTAAGGCACTTTTAAGCAGTTATAAGCAGGTTTGCACAACGATAAGCAATGCTAACATCTGATTAAATATTTTTATACTCAACTTCTAAATTGCTTAACCTGCGTAGGCATTGGTTACCCCCGCACAAGCAGGATTAAACCTGCTTACTGCTGCTTAAAAGTGCTTACTCCCACTTACCTCCGCTCTAATTTCTTTAAAAGAAAAGAAAAAGAGTTGATAGGAAAGTGGTGAAAAAGGGCCACAAAGAGGGAAAGATAGTAAAGAAAATAGCTAGGGATGTGCAGGACAGGTGTAGGAAAGGTCCATAGTTGCCCATTTCTTCTACAGCAACAGCTGTGCATATACACTGATTTTGAGTTAGATTTGGACACTCATTACCCTGAGAGAGGGCTGAGGACAACAATAATATGTTGTGAAGCCAATTAGACCAGATTACATGTGTCCAGGGGACATGTGTGTGAAATGCACAGCTATGTATGGGGAGAGATTTTTTATTGGGAACAGATTGCTTTTTTTTAAGGTGAGAGTGGGATGTTGGGGAGGGATAGTAGGTGTATTTGGGGAGGTAGGTTGGGTAGGATGACAGGCGAGACAGACAAGACTGCATACAGGGGCAGTATATGACACGTGGGGGGTACACACCTTGGATGGGGAGGGGTGTTTGAAAGTTGGAAGCCCATGAGCCCCCAAATGGAAACAGTGGGACTTAGGTCCTCACCCATGGGCAGTCACCACTGCACCTTCATGGCCCTGAAGGTGGCTGTGCTGGGGGATGGGTAAGAGGGGCAGGCTGACCCTCTAGATGGGCCACGTGGCCCTCAAGTTGGTGCAGCTGATCTCTGAGCTCCCTGCGGAGCTTGCTATGCACCAGATCCCGGACCTGATGATAGGTGACAGTTTCCTGTTTGTGCCCACTCTCAGGAGGGTGAGCCCCATCCCCTGAAGGGGTTCCACACGAAGGTGGTGCAGGACCAGCAGATGAGGAGGTTCCGGGGTGGGCCCCAGGTGTGCTCATGCCTGGTTCCATGGCCAGATGAGCTGGGAGAGGTGGGTCTGCTGGGTCTGGTCTTCCCAAATGTGCTATGGTGTTTCAATTTTAAAACATGTGGATTAATGATAGTCAACACATTCCAGGATTAGGTATAACAGCATGCATAGATATTCCCATTAACCAAAAAAACAGATATGGAACAGATGCATAGTAAACAGAACACATGCATATATGGAACCACAGTGGCCATTACAACAGCATGCAGGTACATTGATAGCAGCATGCCATCAATGTGGGAGTATTTCAACATGGCACATGCATAGAAACAAATTTCAATATTTATCAAACAATAGGACATATGTCCCAACAGTAGATTTAATTGCACACATACCCATTGAGTTGTGTATTTAGATTATTGTTGCAGATATGGCGGTGGGGAGAGAAATATGTCAATTAACAACTTGCATATCCCTGTAGTTCTCAACACTTTCTTAGTCAGTGCTGTAATCTGTACCTTACAGGTATTATTACACTACCATATGGCCTTAGTTTGGACAGTGGTGTGTTTGTAGGCAACTATATACATGAACTGTGTTTTACCTGCAGTATAGACCTCTTACCTGGTATACCTGTGGATGTATTGTTTGTTAACACTACCTGACTGTTTCAATGCATATCCCCAGATTCCAGGTTGATGTTATGCACATAACTCTCAACTGATGTTACGCACATAACTCTCAATCTCTTATTGCACATACTCTGGGCAAGTCTTGACAACATGCAGGTGAAACTGGGACATATTTTGAGAAATTGCCCTCATAAACCTTTGGTGAGTTGCTACAATGACAGGTTTGTTTTCATGTCCATTTTCTGAATATTTACAAGTCTGACAGTCAGTTATATGTCATTAAATGCTGCCTAAATGTCAGAGATTATCACACTGATTTGCCAGGGGGATGGGCTAACAGGCAGCAGATATGGGCCAATTATCTGCACATTCTGGACAAATCTGTACAGTTGATGGGTATGATTCTCCATACAGCATACTTCCACACCCAGGATTCAAACAATGGCTGTGTCTGCTAAAAATAAAACAGTGTACATCACAGTTGGTTGTGCTATATAGATATTGCTGTGTATCTCTTTTCTGATTTATTTCTATAAGTCTCCCGTGGTTTTACAATCTGACATTGTAATTATAACATTTTTATACAGGGTTTCCTAGACTGTTTTCATATGTAGCACTGTGTGGATGACAGTGATGAGTAATATCTTATTATTCAGAGAAACTGCACAACTAACAATGCCATACAATACCAGACTAAACAGTACCAGTCCAGGATTTCAATCTTTTATTTCTAGGCACAGTTTTCATTTCTGACAGACCTGTGGAGGGAATGTTTGTTAACACTACCTGAATGTTGCCACACGTATTACCTGATTCCACATTATTATTATGCACATACGTCTCACTCTGTTACTGCACACCCTCTGGTCATAGCTTCACAACATGGGGGTAGAGATGGGACATATTTTGCATATTACTCTCATAACATTTTGGTGAGTTATTAGAGTGACAGGTTTGTTCTTATAGATATATTTCTGACAGTCAGTTGTATGTCATTATTTGCTGCCTAAACTTCTGGGATCATCCCACTGATTTGCCAGGGGGGACAGAATGACAGGCAGGAAAATTAAGCCAATTATCTGAGCTTTCTGACAAAATATCTGCACAGTTGAGGAGTATGATTCTTCATACAGCTTACTACCACTCCTAGGATTCGAACCATGGCTGTGCGTGCTAAAAAAACAACAGTTTACATCTCAGTTGAGTGTGCTATTTGGATTATGTTGTCTATCTTTTCACTGTTTTCTGTCTAAGACTCCCTCAGTTGTACAATATGACCTTGTGATTACAACAGTCATATACAGACATTCCTACACATTTTATTTATGTAGCACAGTGTGGGTAACAGTGCTTAATACAACAGTACTATTAAGAGAATGCAACACTACATTACCATATGATACCTGAATAAACACAAGCAGTCCAGGAGTTAGACCTTTTTGCCAGGCTATTACTCTTTTATTTACATACAACTTATATGAGACTCTTCCTGCCATTTTGTCTGGTTTATTCAGTGCATCCTATACACAATACAGGTTTTATACTGGCAATTACACATAAGATTATTACTAACCAGCCTCTCGACCCAGCCTCTGCAGCCTACAGGAATGGGTTTCCTGATTCACAGCTCGCTCTGCTGCCACTGTCAATGAAATAAGAGGAATATTTAGCCATACCTATCCATAATATTCAAGAGCTGGCAATTATTAAACAGGTAGTAGAATACTTACACACTGATGGGAAATCACCCCTCTGCCTAGCTTCTTGGATCCACTGATCCAAGAGCTCCCTCTTCCTCCTTTTCAGGTCAGCATAGTGATGCCTGACCTGCTCACCAGTTTCAGGGATGCCAGTGGCACTGGTGATGTCATGAGCGAGACAGTCCCAGGCTTCCACTTTATATTGGGAACCCTGGTACTTTCCCTGCAGCAGCCTCGCTTGATGCCGCAGTGCTGCACTTGGAAGCACGATTCTTATCCGACACCAGCCATAGTGCCTACAGGAGGAAGCTGCAACCAGTTATGAGATGTATTCCCACCTGTGGGCTTTAAATAGGGACAATTTCCCACACTTTGCTGTGATTGGATGGTTTTGAAAATGCTAAGCTATGGGCAAACCTGCTTACCTAAGGTTGGCATTGCTTAAAGGGGTATACCAAAGGGCAAATCGATTTAGCTGGGCTACGCATTGCTTACACCTAGTAAGCAGAGGTGTGCAATGCTTAGCATTGCTTATTTTTAAATTTGCACACTATTTTTTGTTTGGCATTGATTTATCATTCATTACATCTTATATATTTGTTTGGTATCCATGGCTTATGTGTATGTACACTGTGTGGGGTCCTTGTGTTTAATAAGCTATTCCTGCACGGAACCTTACTGAATCCTGGGGTACATATTTTTTGTTTTATTGTGACTATTAAACATTTTTCTCTGATAACTATAAAATATATGTTTGAGCTTTTAAAGGAAATTATCAGTTTTATACTTTGTGTGTTTACCAATAAAGTAATGTTTTGGTCAGGCATACTAAAAATGTTTTTGTGAAATAACAAATTTAAATTAATAAATGTTAACAAAATTAAGGTCTGCACTAGCCTTGGAATGAAATTCATTCCTAATCTGATGAATAAACCTAAGTCCAACAGATTATCACTCATACTTTGACAATCCAGAACATCTGAGCTCCATAAATTGAATGATCATATGGAGAATATTTGTAATAGGAATAAGCAATGTTTATGTTATTTTGAACAGATATAGTACTATTGTAGATTAGACAGAATTCTAATACAATATAAATGTCTTATTGTATAAGCAATTAATATTTACATGAAAGATAGATGACAAGCAATTCAAACATAGTAAAGTAGGATGTATCATATATAAAAACTCAATAAAGATTATAGCACACAGTTATTTAGCATATTCACCCTTATTGATGAAGTATTTCAAAACGTATTACTTAATATAAATAGGTGGTAATAATATTTATACCCAATGTTTATAATTCAGTGTATTTTACTGGATATATCAGAAGTTATATTTCATTGTTTGCCAGCATTTAAGTAATCACTTTGTTTGTTGCAAACTTACTTAAAGCATCAAGTTTGTTTTATGTGAACATTGATGAAAGTTAGTATAGCAATAACCCACGCCTGGGTGTGGGTAATGCTAAATTTACCCACGGTTGGCGTGGTTTGGTCCCGAAGCCCGAGACCAAACAAAGCCAACCGTGGGTAAATTTAGCATTACCCACACCCAGAAGTGGGTTATTGCTATTATACCATGACATTATTTAAGAAAAGAAACTATTACTTTTCTTAAATAATGGCATAGTATAATGCCTGTTTACTGCCCTTCCGCAGATGTCTGGCATCCGGCAGTTCTGATGTACTGCGCGCCTGCAGTACATCAGAGTTGGCAAAAGCAACGGAGAAAGCAAGATCTCCATTGCTTTTTTATGTTTCGCTATGTTAAATGAGTTTAACATAGCGAGACAGTTTTAAAATAAGCAACGGAGATGTCCGTTGCTTATTTTAACTGTCTCGCTATGTTAAACTCATTTAACATAGCGAAACATAAAAGCAACGGAGATCTTGTTTTCTCCGTTGCTTTTTTTTAAAACACTGTCTCGCTATGTTAAATGGGTTTAGCATAGCGAGACAGCTTTAAAATAAGCAACGGAGATTTCTGTTGCTTATTTTAAAGCTGTCTCGCTATGTTAAACCCATTTAACATAGCGAGACAGTGTTTTAAAAAAACGAGTTATACTAATGGAAAAAAGTCCGGGCAACCGGACCTTTTTCCATTAGTATAACTTGATTTACAACGGGCACGCTGGCCAATCAGCGTGCACGTTTTGGGGGGGGGGTCATGGTATAATACATTTTAATTATCAGTGCATTCCTCTTCCCCCCATTTCCTACACGTAAGGATTTTCATATCTGTCATTTCTTATTATAAAATGAGTGAAATTATAGGTTGCAAACAGCAAATTCACTTATTGTGATGAATGATTACAAGTTCCCTTTCCATATTCATAAATTGCCATTTTATGGCATATACTAAAAGTTTTTAGATTTAAATGGCAACATTCTATTTTGTATAATCAGCAAATGTTAAACTGAGTGATTATTGTCAATATAATACAATTTGTTCAGAATGTGATTGTTACATTCTGTGACATTCCTAGTTCAGGTTTCTATTGTTTCCCTTTAACAACTTTGTTAGTTTGATGTCATGTATAAAACATTAGTTACCTTGGTAACAGCTTAAGTATTATGTATGGTCAGGATGGTTACAAAACCAGAATTCAAGTTAAAGCAATTATATGACTTGTTATGCACATTTACTAATATGTGAAAATCATCATGCTTCTCCTTGATGTTCAATATAGTGTATATAATTTATGACAGATTAAAACACTAGTGTTATTATACACAAGCCCATGTTATTAAACTGAGTGTCTATTGTCAATTTAATACTGTTTGTTCAGAATATGATTGCTACATTCTGTGACATTTTAAGTTCAGGCTTCTATTGTTTCTCTTGAACAACTTTGTCAGTTTTTGTCATGTATAAACATTAGTTACCTTGGTAACCACTTAAGTATTATGTATGGTCAAGATGGCTAACAAAAACTACAATTCAGGTTAAAGCAATTACATGACTTGTTATGCATATTTACTTATATAAGAAAATCATCATGCTTCCTCTTGTTCAATGTAGTGTATGCCATTTATGACAAGTTAAGACAGCAGTGTTATTATACACAAGCCCATGTTATTAAATCCTATCTTTAATACCTAAATTCAGCAGACTGCTTCATCTTATATGACGATTATATATTTTATGTCTAGATTTACTAAAATCATATATTATATAACTATTGTGTGTGTGTTTTTTTTTTTTTTGGCTGTTGCTTAGTTATTTGAGAGACCACAAGCTGTAATGCTTATTCTTATTATTAGCTCCTTCCAAGCATGTTTATACAGTTCATAAAGTTTAAATTATGAGACCCTTCTAGTTTCTTATTTGTTATATTTCCATCCTTACATACACACATATCAGTACTTCAGGCATGGGCAACAATACCTATCCAGTTTTGCCAGAATACCATTCACTAGTTCAGGTGGTATGTTTCCAGGCTGTTTTTAAAATATCCAAAGCAATATTTGTCCTGGTCCATTTTACCAGCCTGTCCCATGCAGTGGCCACTCTGCCAATGAACCACTCAACACACCTTCCATTCCCAAAGATATTTCCACAAAAGAAATCTGATGACTCTCTAGGACTTCCCGGCAACCCCAAACACTCCTAGAATCAGCTATCCCCAAATGCTCAACATGTCCGAGCAAGCTCACCTCCCAGACCACTGCAAAGGGTTCTGCACAAGACCAAGTGCTCTTAGCCTTTTACAATAACTCAGACTTCCACTCATATGTAAGTCCTTAATGTGTTTGGACCAAAATACATTTTAAAAATAAAATTGTGCTTAATATTATTATTATTTTTTTTATTTTTTTATCAAGAATCAACTTAATGAGCTAAACAAAGTGTTGGGAGACCACCAATATGTGTACATGTGGTTTAAAACAACCCTTTTATTTTATATATCTATCTATCTATATATATATATATATATATATATATATATATATATATATTTTTTTTTTTTTTTTTTAATGAAAAACATTGCTGAGAATCATCTTGGAGGCTCCTCAGTTCTGTTAAGCATTATCATCACTCTGTCTCTGTTACCATAGCAACCTGGGAGCATCTGTTTCTATTAGTGTGTCTGTGTACTGCATACCAGAGGCTCGTGATGCACCTGAAGCAAAGCTTCACTTTACTGCAACTTCAAGCCTAAATTCCCTCCCTTTCAGCGAGGCAGCAGACAGGAAAAAAACAGACAGTAAACAGATAAAAAAAAAAAAAACCTCCCAACAAGCCGCCACAACAAGAGATAAAACATTCTTCCAGCCTTTCCACCACTCACTCAGTAGATGTATAAACAAACTTTTCTCTGCCAAAATATTCCAAATCACAGTTTTATCCACCCTCTTCCCCTGGATCCATGCTAAAACACCAAATGCCTCTTCCTAATACACAAGCATCAATAAACCTCAATCACGAGCCACAACCCACAGGTTCTCGGAGACAAAAATGGCAACATGCAACAGCTGCCACACACACAGTTGCATCCACATACACCATGTCAGACTTAATCAAACAGCACTCAAAGCTATGATATCTGCCATAACTGATATTAACTATGTTTAGACAGAATAATAATGTCATTTGTACAAGCTGCCAGACACGGCTGCATCCACACACACCATATCAGAGTTGATCAAACAGCACTTGTAGCTTTGATACCTGCCATAATTGATATTAACTATATTTAGACAGAATAATGATGTCATTTGTACTAAGAGCTTGCTACTATTATACAACCAGGATATACATGACATTTCTAAATCATACTTTAACTGAAGAAGGCATTAGTCTCCATGACAGCAACACTCTACTGTTACTGCCATTATATATGATGTTAATTTGTTACATTTGTCTGAACTCTGATGAATGGAACCTTGTTGAATTAGTTAATTAATTACTTAAATTATTATAAGTAAAAAACAATGAAAAATGAACAAGATAAGTATTCATTGAGTTCAAGTAGGGGATTAGAAACTTCTATGTTTATATTATATGTTGCTTTGTTTGGCTTATATATAATATAAATAGTAACACATCTTGACCTACCTTTGT
This sequence comes from Protopterus annectens, assembly GCF_019279795.1. Classification (NCBI taxonomy): domain Eukaryota; kingdom Metazoa; phylum Chordata; order Ceratodontiformes; family Protopteridae; genus Protopterus; species Protopterus annectens. The sequence goes on from NC_056741.1 coordinate 1,422,581,763, forward strand.
TTGTGAAAAATTACTGGACTCTTTGAACATTCTAAATAAATCATTACTGTTTCTCAGTTGTTTAAGAAACCCTCCTTTTTTAAATAAGAACAGATGACAAGTGATGTACCATATCAGTCAATACTTTGAGAGATGTAGTTGTAAGAGGGTTTTTTTTTGGGACAGTTATCTTGGAATCACCCCCGGATTCTCAAAAGCCTGCACGGAGTGCAAGATGAGTGCAGTAGCTCACACAAGCAATATGTCTGCCGTGCGATCCAGGAACAGCCGGCAGGGGTGTGCATGAGAGCTCCAGCACTAATCTTGCACGGACTAAGCCCTGGTATGCAAATCACCTCATTTGCTGGAGAAATCCATGCAAATGAGGTAATATTGCAATTCAGGAAGCTTGCAATAGTCTGTGCAAGACAAGTGCAATCTGTAGGAATGTACTAACCAAGTACATTTCTGCAAATTCCAAAATGGAGCTATGACAGCTCCAAACAAAGGCTACATATTATCTAGGAAGCATGCCAATGGCCAAGTAGAAGGCCATTGGCATTGCAAACCATAAAAATAAATAAATAAAACAACTTTCATTTTTTTCTCGACGATTTCGGCTGTGTAAGGATAGGGCAGCGGCGCGCAAATGGGATTGGGGGGGGAAATAATAAAATAAACTGAAAATGAGCATTCTAACAAAAATCAGTATTCTGCCATGCAAGTCAATGGCAGGCAAAAGACAACTTGGCCAGTGAGTAGTGGTTGCTAAGGGGGGAGGCTCAGTGTGTGACATGTAACTATGCATTAGTAGGCAATCTTATGCAAATGAGGGAAAGGTTAGTGAATCCCAGATTTTCCCAGGGTGTGAGGCAGGTCCCAAGAGTGTAAGAGTATAAATAGCTGGGAATAAGACTAGGATATAGGTGACATCAAGAAGAGGAGGGGTGTCAGGCATACTGTAAGTGGATTGGAGACCTGTGGCTTGAGATTGCTCCTAGGTTAGCACAGCTAAGCTAGGGGTGTGTCTAAACCTATGTAGCACACTTTACAAAGTGTAAGTGGGTGTGCGTGCCACGCACCAGGTCCTACTGGAAGAAAAAGGAAGTTAAACCATGAAAAAGGAACTTTGTGCACATATGAGCACTCTGTTTGCGTGGCACGCACGCGAGCTTAAACAGGGAGGCAATGGGAAGGGAAAACAGCATTAGGAAGGTAATCAAGGAGAACTAGCTTAGCTGACAGGTGAAATGTATCAGAATCAGCCAATTACACAGGCAGCAGACCAGCCCAGTCCAGCACGCCACTATAAACTATGCAAACACCTTTCTCACTTGTTTTTCCCAAAAATCCTGCACCACTGGTGTATACAGAAGGGGAAATTTTACAAAACGAAAGCAATAGAAAAAATGTTAGGGGCTGCTTTTGCTATCATAAACCAGCATGTGCAAGAGGCTGAGGTTGGTGAGGATGTGAATGCTGCTGAGCAACTCACAGTGAGGAGCCGGAGAAGAGTGTACAGACCCAGGGTAACCTACCAAGGGCTACATGAGCTGGAGATAGTGGAGCGCTATAGGGTGGACAGGGACCTCCTACAGTAAATTGTTGAGCTGGGCTGGCTACGCCTCACACACACAACTAACAGAGGGGAACCCATCCCAGTGGATAACAAGGTATGTGTAGGTCTAAGAATACTAGCTACATGTACCTTTCACTGCTCAACTAGGGATATGATGGGGATTTCACAGGCATCAGCATCCAGGGTACTCCAACAGTTCCTGGATGCCATGTCAGCACATGTTGGTGAGCATGTATATTTCCCCATCAGCTGTGAGGCATTGGCCACAATATGCATCTCTTCCACCAGATAGCAGAATACCCTGAGGTAGTGGGTGCAATAGACTGCATGCACATATGCATTAAAGCACCATCAGGTGAACGGGGTAGGGTCTACATCAACAGCAAGGGCTTCCCCTCCATCGACTGCCAGGTTGTGTGCGATGCCCAGGGCATAATAATGAATGTGTGTGCTGGCTTCCCCAGAAGCTACCACGATTCCCACATCTGGCATCTGACACAGCTGTACCAGACATTTGCCAATGAGGACATCCCACACGGTCACCTCTTGGGGGATGCTGGATATGCACTGGAGCCATGGCTGATGACACCCATCAGAAATATGCACACAACTGAACAAGAACTCCATAATGTCGTACACTCACAAACACAAATCATAATAGAGCGTGTGTTTGGGATGCTCAAGTCATGGTTCCGGTGCCTGGGACACATCCGGTGGAGCCTTGCAGTACTCACCAACTACATGCACCCAAATTGTCCTTGTATGTGCCATGCTACACAATATGATCATGCGAAAACAACTGCAGCAGGAACAGCATGGGGCGGAGCCACACAGCCCTCCACCAGTGCCAAGGCCTGCACAGGCGCAGAGTGACACAGAGGAGGAACAACCTGAGCCTGCTCCAGTAGGCAGAAGGAGGCGTGCCCAGTATGCCCTGGCCTTGGCAAAGAGGCAATGCATAGCACATGCACTGACACAGTAGGGAACCAGGGAATGACACCTCTCTCTGACTCACACATACAGTAAAAAGGATGCCAAACCTGACACTACCTGTGCTCAACCATGTATAGGGAGTGTACTATGTGCATCCAACATAGGCAGCCCTGCATCACCACCCTCAATACTGGGACACCCACAAGGTAAGTGACTCACACATGCCAGTTGGGGGGGAGGCACATACCCAACAACAGTCACAGGAAGCAGGATAGGTGTAGACAAACACAAACAAATGCTGTACTATGGCCTCTGAATGAGCCCCATGGGTAACTCCTATCCCAGCCCTACACAGACAGACTACAGCAGGCCAGCCAGTTGAATGTCTGTTGTGAAGGCTAGGAAGTCAGAAACTAATATGTTGGTAGTGAAAGCTACGATCTGTAGTACACTGGTATGCCTCTAGCCAGCACAATAGGTAAGACTACAGACTGAAATGTTGTACCTGACATACCAGTACAGTCCTAGCAACTGTGTAAAAGTGTAAGGTGTGCCCCACCATCCTATGTACACTTATGGTAACAGTCAGGTGTGACCCCCCTCACCCCTATGTAGAAATGTAGAAATGGTTTGGTGCCCCCCCCCCCCGCTAAGCAGAAATGTAGCAGCAGTCAATGCCAAATGACTGATGTATACCTTGCAGACACAGCATGCTATCTGTCAGTGTACAGCACAAAGGTCAGCACCGCAGTACAAACCATCTGGACTTGATCCACACATGCAATATAGATGGCCATACTGGGCATGCTCAAACACAGAGGAATGAAGGCAATGTTAGTCAACAACATACTGAAAGCCCATACTGGGCATGCTCACACACTTAAACACAAGAAGGCCATGTCAGCAAACAACAGTGGACCAGACATATCTGGTAGTTGCAGTTCTCAGTGCAGAAACATGTCAGTATGCACCACTCCTGCCTTGCACACACAGTGGATAGGAATACAGACATATATGTAAGGACAACACACTATAATAAGCCAAAGGTAGACATAGATGTATTGAAGAGGGTGACCGTGACAAGGAGACATCTGGGCCTGTCCCACCCAGCACACAGCCAAAGGGCCCCAAACACATGAGGTGCAGGTGTCACTCACTGCAGATACTAGCCACCAGTATCTATCAGCATGATGGTGTGTTGCACGTGCCAGCTGTGCAACATGACTGTATAAGGAAGATGTCACCTAGTAGTTGTATACATGTACTTGTGGCATATGACCCTGTGTGTGCCCGTATGTGGCATGTCAACCCCAACATGAATGGGTTACAGCCCATGCACACACTGCCCTCCCCATAGCAGTATCATGACAAGCCTGCTGAGGTCATCCAATATGAAATACACCTTTGGGGGAGCTGTAGCAGCTCAGTAATCCCCATGGCGTGCCCCATAACTATGCACTGCTGTACTGATAAACTAGTTAGGTAGTAGTCCTAACATCCAGACTTAGCAACTGTATGAGTGTGTGTATGTGTGCAGGTCTCGGTCACTGCCTGTGTAGAGAGAAATGCTTTCTAGGCTACTCACACTCAGTACAGTTCATATACACAACTTTGGCAAGGCTGCAGATGTCACGCACCTAGAAATACACGTCTGGGGAAATCATAGCCCAGTAATTTCCATAGCGCATCTTGTAACTGCGTACTGCTGTAGTGTGATAAAATAGGTAGGTATTCTAACCCCAGACTTGCCAACTGTGTGTGTGTGTGTGTGTGTGTGTGTGTGTGTGTGTGTGTGTGTGTGTGTGTGTGTGTGTGTGTGTGTGTGTGTGCGTGTGTCTGACTGCATAAAGAGAAATGCTTTTTAGGCTACTCACAACACATACAATACACATACTCGACTATGGCAAGGCTGCTGATGTCACTCACCTAGAAATACACCTCTGGGGAAATCATAGCCCAGTAATCTCCGTAGTGTGCCTTGTAACTGCGTACTGCTGTAGTGTGATAAAGTAGTGAGGTAGGTGTTCTAACCTCAGACCTGGCAAGTGTGTGTGTGTGTGTGTGTGTATGTGTGCGCGTGTGTCTAACTGAGTATAAAGCAATGTTTTTTAGGCCACTCACACCCCGTACAATACACATACTTGACTTTGGCAGGGCTGCTGATGTCACTAACCTAGAAATACACTGCTGGGGAAATCATAGCCCAGTAATTTCCGTAACGTGTCTTGTAACTGCATACTGCTCTAGTGTAATAAAGTAGTGAGGTAGGTTTTTTAATTCCAGGCCTGGCAACTGTGTGTGCTGGTGTGTGAATCTGTGTGTGTGTGTGTGTGTGTGTGTGTGTGTGTGTGTGTGTGTCTGACTGAGTAGAGAGCAATGCTTTTTAGGCCACTCACACCCCATACAATACACATACTTGACTTTGGCAAGGCTGCTGATGTCACTCACCTAGAAATACACCTCTGGGAAAATCATAGCCCAGTCACCTCTGTAGCATGCCTTGTAACTGCGTACTGCTGTAGTCTGATAAAGTAGTGAGGTAGGTGTCCTAACCCCAGACCTAGCAACTGTGTGTGTGTGTGATGGTGTGTGAATGTGTGTGTGTGTCGAGCAATGCTTTTTAGGCCACTCACACCCCGAACAATACACATACTTGACTTTGGCAAGGCTGCTGATGTCACTCACCTAGAAATACACCTCTGGGGAAATTATAGCCCGGTAATCTTCATAGCACATCGTATAACTGCATACTGCTGTAATGTGATAAAGTAGTGAGGTAGGTGTTCTAACCCCAGACCTAGCAACTGTGTGTGTGTGTGTGTGTGTGTGTGTGTGTGTGTGTGTGTGTGTGTGTGTGTGTGTGTGTGTTGGTGTTTGAATCTCTGTGTGTGTCTGACTGAGTAGGGAACAATGCTTTTTAGGCCACTCACACCCCGTACAATACTCATGCTTGACTTTGGCAAGGCTGCTGATGTCACACACCTAGAAATACACTTGTGGGAAAGTCATAGCCCAGTAATCTCTGTAGGGCATCTTGTAACTGCGTACTGCTGTAGTGTGGTGTGGAACTGTGGTAGGGTTCCATCTCCACCCAGGGCAGTTCTGGATGTTTTGTGTGTGTTGCAATGTCTGTGTATGGAGCAATGCATCATAGGCTACTCACTTGCAGTACATTTCAAATGCCCTACATTGCCAATCTTGTTGATGTCATTCATTGTGAAGTAAAACTTTGGGGAGAAAGCTCTTTAGTAATCCCTGTGGTGGGCCTATTACAACTCTATGTTGTAGTGTGATATAGACCTCAATCAGGGGTTCTATACCCACACATGTCAGTTGTGGATGTTATGTGAGTGTCTCACTGTCTGTGTAGGAAGCAATGCATTTTTGGCTAGTCACTTGCAGTACATTTGAAATGCCCTACTTTGGTAAACCTGCTGATGTCATTCAATGTGAAATACATCTTTGGGGAAGGATGTCTCTAGCAATCCCTGTGGTGCATCCCATAACAGCTCCATGCTGTAGTGTGATATAGACCTCGATCAGGGGTTCTCTACACACACATGTCAGTTGTGGATGTTTTGTGTGTGTCTCACTGTCTGTGTAGGGAGCAATGCATTTTAGGCTAGTCACTTGCAGTACAGTTGAAATCCCCTACTTTGGCAATCCTGCTGATGTCATTCACTGTGAAATACATCTGTAAGGAAATAGTACTCCAGTAATGTCTGTGGCATGTACTATAACTGCTTAGTGCTGTAGTGTAATAAAGTAGTTAGGTCGGGGTTCTACTCCCAGACATAACAAGTGTGTGTGTGTGTGTGTGTGTGTGTGTGTGTGTGTGTGTGTGTGTGTGTGTGTGTGTGCGTGTGTGTGTTTGTAATCCCTATCCTGTGTAGAGGTGAGTGTGTGGGCATTGTGGAGGGGGTTTTGCTAATTTATTTTATGGTGGCCCTACTATATATCACAATGTCAGCCATACAGGGATAACAGATGTAAATTTGCTGGGAGGCTGGGGTGCAAAGCCATACCCATACATGTGACCTCGAGGCCAGACAATCCAAGTTAGCAACCACACTATTACCCAGAGCACACACTCAACCCATGTGTCATATGAACACACATGCCAAGGCAGCAGCCAGTATGTGGGTAGTACACTGCATATTGACCACTGATAGTAGCTATGCAGTGATAGCAGTGGGTTACACAGGCATGTCATCCTGCCCATCTGTCCAATATGCATATACATGCAGACAGTGCACCTCTACCATGTTCCCCAATGGACACCTGCACCACCTGTGGTGCTTTCACATGTGACTCACAATGGCCATACCATGCCTGACAACATGTCCTGTATGGACAGATGACACTGACATCAGGGAATGCTGTTGGCATGCCATCAATGTAGGTGAAAGGTAAACCTGCTGCCCAGTACCAGTTCCTGCCACAGGTGGACAAGGCTGGCACATCTGATGATAATCTGCGTTCACAACATGGGTCAGACACCCCAGGTACAGTTCCACATGTCACTGTACATGCATGTGGGAGGTGTGCACATCCCAGACACCATCTATGCCATGGACTAAGGAACACATATATGGCATGTGGGGTACAGCATTGGCCACATGCAATAGTCACCCAGGTGACTGGATGGGGGATGCAATACCCACCTGTGTGGGCAAATGCAGTAACTACAAGCCTGAGCCACATTGAAGGCCATTGTCATGTGGCCTGATGCCAAGGTATACCCATCGCCTACCCTTGTACAGCCTGCTGGCACAGTTGACCACCACACACCTGTGTAGACATGCACTCATGTATGTCAGAACTAGCACCGTGTGTGTGTGTGTGTGTGTGTGTGTGTGTGTGTGTGTGTGTGTGTGTGTGTGTGTGTTGTATGGTGCGTATGTCCACATCCACACTCACTACAACCCCCCAGGGCATACTGAAGCATGCTGTCTGATGTGTGACATCTCCTCGTACTCTTTGCCCATACGGCCTCCATATGACCCGTGTGGTGCATGTGATACCTGCACATTGATGTGTTGTGGCAATCCCACTAGTGATGAGTTGCACTCCTGGCCCTGCCAAGTGTGTCAATGTGTGTGTGTCCCTGTGTAAGTGTGACTGTGTTGACACTGGCACCTGTTCATGCAGACAGGCATGTGTATGACACCTACCATATATCTACTGCATCCCTGTTGCAGATGTCATTCACCCTCACAAATATGTTCTGAGTGCTCCACATCAGGTAACCCATGTGGTGCGTCCAATAACTGCATCGAACTATGATAGCACTACATCGTTGTTGGGGGTTTGATACCCTGTGCTGGTAGGTGTGTGACACAACAATGCTTCAGTTTTACACTCCCACACCTCCCTGACATGCATTTACCTCTGTCTGCCTCCCCCACTCCATCTCTGGTGGATGTGGAAACTCACACCTGCCTTACTTAGGCAGCAGCATGTGTATTTTATGTGATGTTCATGATCAGCTGATGGTCTCTGGGCAAATTGCAGCCCTTCCCTAGCTGATTGCATGTGGAACAGCTGTGGTAACAATCCCATAGCCAATTGCATGGAAACACATTACAATACCTAGGAAACTCATGGTGGTGTTGGGCTTTTTCAGTCACTGAGCAGGAACTAGATCTGTTGTTTGGCAAACAGCATCTCAGATGGAGTGAGGATTCACCTCCAACAACATACACTGTGGAAAGAGGGCAACTAACAGGAGGGGGATGTGCCCGACCTGACTACAGACTGTAAGTGCTGCTATACTGCATGTGGAGTAATGTTGGTTTAATAGTGTTTGTCTGGATATGCCTGTCGTACATGTAGTAATACCTGCCATGTCAGTTCTATGTATATGAGGAATCCCCATCTGCAGGGACATCTGCAGACTGGACAGTGTTGTGCCAATGGTTTTGTGTGTTATCCACAGTGCATCGGTCTGTGGAATGCAGACGGTAGTGTGAGGATTGCAGTCTATAGATGGTGAAGGCTGTGACAGTTACTGACTTCATATTGCTCATAGGACATATGTTGCAACAAACACTGTTACAATGGAAAATATACAAGGTTATCACAGCAACATGTCTATACTGGCCCTGTGTATGTGCTGCAAGCCACACCACTGTCAATGTTTGTACATATGGCAGGCGTGAAATGGTGCATATGTGCTGTACGCCATAAATAGTGTCATCATATCTGATAACAAGCTGGTGATATATCAGATTGCTACACGTCATGTACAGTAGGGGTTATATTTCATGACATAAGCTTGACATTCTGTGGATGTTTGTAGAGTACTGAGGTCTCTGTAGTGATGGTGAATGTCGGCATTGTGTGTATTGTTAATATGTACTTTAGCCTGTGTACAGACTGACTTAGATGTCATTGTCTTAGCTCCCCATCTATCAGATGTTACATGCTTCCCCACTGTATGGTACTGTTTCACCGTACACGTTTGTAGGGCCATACACACACATGTCCCATACCACAGACAGCCATCAGACCAAACTGTGTAGCAGCCCAGTATAAGTAGGGACATTCTGTGACTGGCACATATGAGGATGATGTGGAACAGATAGTCCATATACGGTAATATTATGCTAACCTACCATATGTGGCTGTGGCTATGTTCACATTGGTTGTGGTAAAGCAGTGTCACACAGGTGTATCTTTCCCTGTGCTGTGACATGGCTATTAAGCCTACTATATATGCAAGTACATGTGCATTCCCCCATACAAGATATAGGCCAGTGTTGAGCCAGTCTGCCTGTAGCCTGAACAGTGCATTGTTACATGCCTAGCAGCAGAGTGTACTTAACCAGTGGGATGTCATGTGTAGATACTTGCCAGATGTATTGCTGCCAGGCCTCCCTTAAATGTCAGGTATGTCAGACAGACCAGTAGGATGCTGTACAGATGTATGTCAACATCTAGTGGGTAGCATTTGTCCATGGCACCCCTGTACCAGCAGTCATTATGTGTCAGGCCAGACAGGAGTGTGTGACTCCAACACCTATGGTGCCAAATGTATACCAGTCATTATGTCTTATACCCATCTGCATGGCTATCTACATCCATATTGTCAGGCCTGGTACACATGTGGTGCACTAAGGGAATATGTGCATACCTCTGGACTGCACAAGGTGTGTCCGAAGTTCCATATAAAGTGGCCAATATCTCCATTGCACTCCACAGGGGCATTACATGCTAGCAGTGGTACTTTACAATGATGTCCATAGGATGTCTGTCAGTAGCCGAAGGCACACATGTTATAAGCAGATTTCAGCATCCACACACACCATGTCTGTGAAGACAATCTGAATAACAGTAGCAACAGTCTAGTAATATACCTGCTATACATACCCGACAACCCTTGCACTATGACATTGGGACTGCATGGGCTGGGGTATTGCTACACTCCATGTCCAGGACATATGGTGGAAATATATGTACATATACCTATCCAGATAGCCATATATATTAATATACATATATATATATATATATATATATATATATAGAGAGAGAGAGAGAGAGATATATATATATATATATATATATATATATATATATATATATATATATATACTGACACATGTGTACTACATTGAATTACCACTGTCATGGCAAGCACCCACTATAAATCCCTACAGCATGTGGCCGTGGTCCCTTCACATTTCCTGTGTGATGGACATCTGTCCTGTGTGTGCGCATCAGTGATACAGGCAGCAATAGCAATACCTCTCACAGGAGAACATACACACTCAGAGCGGACACATTTGTACGAGGTTCAGGAACTACAGACAGACTGTGGGTAGAGTTGTGTAATGCTGCGCATAGTACTGGTGTTACAGGGTGTGTGTGTGTGTGTACATACTAGTGTATCTTGGAATGCAGTCTGTCTGCATAGATCACTACTGTGGGCCTACCTCTTGCTGGGCAGAGGTATGCATATAATGTGTTGTCCATCCAACACACAAGCCCTGTGTCAGCTATGACACTGGCAGTGTGTGTGTGTGTGTGTGTGTGTGTGTGTTGCTTGCTACAGGTACATGGCTACATCCATGTCTATATCTAACCTCAATTCCCTGACTAAGGGTATGTTGCAGACTATCCTGCAACACCAGCACCTTGCTTAGTGTATGGCAACAGTGTTCCACATATATGCCTGTGTTCCAGCCTCTGTCCCCCATTTACATGCCAAGCTCTGCACATATGTCATGCTGTCGGGGGTTGTTCTGTAGTGGGCTGTTAGTTTATCACGTTGCCATTGCTGCCATTAGTACACTGCTGTTGTATCCCCTATACATACACTGAGGCTGGGGCCATATATGTGTGGGCGTCAGCTACACAACACATGTGCGCCTTATGCACTGTAGAGGCCAGTGTATGTAACAGTGGTATATGGTCTTGTATTATTGAGTCCAGGTCGGGAGCACCAAAAATGACCTAGGCTGTTACAAATGTGGGGGTTTCAGGGGTGAGCTGCCACAAGGTATGCGAATGTACAGTACCATATACTCCACCAATATTGCAACTACTAACATGACTTGAGGTACTGCAAACCTACTGCCCCCTGCAATACAGACTGTTCTGTGCGTTATGCCTTGATATGTTCTGGGTACAACCCATTGGATCACAAAACGTCTTTACCTCCTACGGAGATTGTACAGTGTGTAGTTAGAGGCTGCTGCACTACACACCTGCAGTACATACTGTTGATTGTGTGGTACCCTGTGGCCCAGTCTGTTGGTGCTATTGTACATTCTGAAAGGCTTGGCTTAGACTGCAACAGTTGTGAATCTTTCCAGACTATTGTATAAGTGTAACTGTTTCACAGTTGCAGTACTCTGTTTATATGGGTGTCAGTATTTGAACAGCTATATGATATGGCATATAGGACCGTTATGGTGCACAATTAAAGGAGTCCCATTTCAGCAAACCTGTGTGTGGGTGTCTTTACTATGACCTTTCTTTGGGTATATGTTGCAGGCAATGATTGACATTTGTATGTTTAGCCCATACAATGTCCAGTTGTTCAGGTGTTAACTGTAGGCATACTGGCTGTTCCATATTGTGTGCACCTCCTACATACATATCTGACTGTACATATATCTGCGTGTGTATGTGTAGTCACATGTATAAATATATATATATATATATATATATATATATATATATATATATATATATATATATATATCTGTATCAGCATATATGTGTATGTGTATCTGTATCCTCGAGACGTCAATGGTCTTGTGGGAGGCTGACTGCACTTGGTAGTGTAGTGCAGGGGGCAGGTGTTTGGCTGTGGGAGGATGCCTAGTCATACAAGATGCATAGTGTGTGGGGCCTCTCAACCCCGTTAACGGTGCATGTGGACATTGGTGTATTTGTCAATCTGCAATTGCTATCTACAGATGTATGGCCATATATACCTATATAGATATATTTACCTGCTAACAGATATATAGGTGTATGTGCATAGATAGCGATATATATGTATATAGAGGTAGTAAAACAACATATATATTTGAATGCATGTGTATCTATACATATATGGGTATGTTGTATCTGTTAAGGTTGCACTGTAGTTACACACGCAGACATCTAGATGTTGGCAAACATTCTCTGCACTGTTGCATGCCAGAACTGGCTGATATGTTTCTGAAACTTTGAATATCTGTGTACCTGTCATGGCTTATTAGTACATCAGTTTGTCTAGGGTGTGCAGGGTCCTTGGTTTGAGCCTTGCCAGAGTTGTTTAAGTCATTGCTGGCCAGAACACATCCCGTTGGATAGAGAGTGACTAAGGCACCGTAAAGCAGTTGTGAGCAGGTTTGTGTGTTCTGCCCAGCAACAAAATAAACCAGTCCTGCAAGCCTTGTAACCAGAACCCTGCACATCATGCACAAAGTGATTTACCGCTAAGCCATGGCAGATATGCATAATCATGATGTGTCCACATACATATAATTCAGCCTAGATATACAGCACTACAGGGAATGTATTCCACTATGTAGATGTATTTGCATGTGTATATATATTCACCATTGAATGGATATAACATATTTATATATGTAGATATAGGTATAGGAATATCTATATACATATATATATGTGTATATATATATATATATATATATATATATATATATATATATATATATATATATATATATATATATATATAAAACTATATATAGATACGCATACAGCCGATATATATGTATATATCCACATGTCCACATATAGACAGCACTAGGAATGCATATATGTCAGCATATATATGGATCACCTTTCAAAGGGAGAAGTCCATGTGTCCAGAGACTGGTAGACCTAAAGTATGTTCCCAACATTACACATTCCTGCAATACATGCATAGAATGTGCAATGTGCAAATGTCAGTATGCATTCGCTCATTGCAGATTAGACAATTTGGTTGCAGATGCCACTATAGTGGGGATGGAGAATAATTGCCTATCCCCACTGTAGTGCACACTAGGAGTTTGTATATCACAGTAGGGGGGTTGTGGGGGGCCTGGCCACCCAGAGGGGGAATGCAGGGAGTCATGCCCTCCGACAGTACGATATGTATTCCAACTTGCAGTTCGAGTGTCAGCGAAGGTGCCTATAGAACTGCAGTTCTCTCAACTGTGGTGCAGTAAGAAATGATGGGTCAGTCCTTTCTGTTTGCAGAAAGGGCTGTTCAAAGGAATGATTGTACCTCTGTCAAAAGTGAACACATATATATAAATATAGGCATATATGGACATACATCTGTAGAGGGAACTGGGAATGTAACCACAACATATATGTCCACATGCACCATTGATGGGATTGAGAGACCCAAACAACATACATCTGGCATGGATAGGTATCCCCCCCCAGACAAATACGTCTGGCCTGCAATACAATACCAACCTTAGCAGATCCCATAAGCATGACCCTACACGACAAGGGCAGTATATGTTAACAGTACACCATCCCACCTGTAGGATGTAAGGCTGGCATTACTAACATATCATGCAGTACAATCAAGTGACATGTCATGGTTGGGGGAACCCCCTGGGTAGGTGCAGTAAGTGGCTGGGATCCCTCATACAATCCAATAGCCCCATAACTGACAATGGTTTCACCGATGTTGGCAAAGACATCCACAAACCCACCATGTCAGCTGGGAACTACCACCCGGTAGCCTGATGACCATGGTCTGCAGGGACATGGAACATACCAACAATGAACCAATGGCCAATGTCACTGGTTATCTCAACACATGGGACCCTGCCAATGTTGGACTTGTCAAAGGCAGAGAATACAACCTGAACCTGATATACCTCCTCAACCCAATCATGACAGGTGTAGATGAGGGTTAGGAGGTGCGCAATGCCTATGTACATCATAGCAGGCTTTTGTACACCATCACGCTTGTAGGAATGTGTGTAGTTGTTACGGGATTTACCTCCGTTCACATGATATGTTTCCACCAGGACTGCTTGGCATATGCCAACATACCACAGGTGCCATCCCATAGGCATACAGTCCTTCACAGGTCATAGATGTGTCAATGCCCTCCTTCACACTGCTGAGGTGTGCAGCACTACTCGGGTTGCAATAACTCACTGGGTGTGGCTGTTGTGGACATGACTGCCATAATTTCTATTACTGTTGCATCTATCCCCCGCATAGCTGTCTGTAATACTGTACAGTGTATGTAATCAGGTTGTTAGTTGTTGTCTACACCATTCACAGTATTTGAGTGCCTCACACCTTCCTAAAGGTAGGGCTATGCCACCGGCATTGGCACACACATGTTACTTAGGTGAGGATCGCAGTAGAGTGGGGAGAGGGACATACACCCTGCTGTTAGCATGTGCACTGCCATCCACATTGCAGACCGCATATATACAACTGTGTAGTTGTGCCTATGCTTTCTTGGTGGGATTACATGTGCAACAGATGTGTTACCTGCACGGGGACATACCTCCATGTGTACAGTCCTGTACCTCTACTGCATCCTAACCAAAGGCACTGTGTGTTGTACCCAGTCATGGCATGTGTACCACCTACTACACTTACTGGTGTCCACCGTAGAAGGCCTGCTGACACCACTACACCCATCAGCCATGTGGCACATGGACAAATACAACACAATTTGAACAGATACTGGTCACAACAATACAACATTGTTAATTAAGGCTAGGATGCATCATGGCTGTACAGCTACACCTTCCAAGATATTAGCATTTCACTTTACTGCTGACAACATGCTACACATCATTCCATTGCTACACTGTTTTACAGTCACCCTGTGCATCAGAACAATGTTAGCCTGTCCCTGCATCAATGTTACAGATGTCAGGCAGTGGCACAGGTATCATCATATGCACAGGGTGTGTTGTTGGTTTTCCAGAGGCCTAGGCTGAGCCATACAATTGACAACATGTGTGTGTGTGTGAGGGGGATGAGCATTGTTGTGGGTCACTGGTGATATGTGTGCAGGTATGTGGTTGCCCTGGGTTCGTTGTTTATGTGTGTGTGTCTGCATGCACATAGTCCCTCCATGTGGCTGCCCTATACAGGGAATTGTGGGACAGCTGCAGACTGTACGTGGCAGGGTTTGCAGTTCACCATCTCCAGCCATTGACACAGGACCAGTGCCTGGCAGGGGTGCTACAGGCAGTATCAGGTACAGAGTCAGACCGAGTACTACCCCCCGAGTTTGACAGACATCCACTGGATCCAGGTCCCTCCTGGGACTGGCCAGGGCCACGTGCACATGGTCTGCTCTGATGGGTTGTGGACAGCCCCTCACAGTGCTGGGGCTGGTACTGCCACTACAAGAGCGGCTGTGACTGTTTGGATGTCCATGGTGACCTCCAGCTGCTAGTGATGCTGGCATACATCCATGTGTCCATCGCAGCCATCCCACTCTATCCTGACACATGGACATGACATTTTGGATGAGTTCCAATGTCTTACCCCACCATCTATCCATGACCTCAGTGTAATTACGGATGGTACCTGCTAGGTCATGGATGTTGTCAGTTACAGAGGTGTGATGAGCCCTCTGCACCCTTAGACCTTGCCTGGTGTACCGTTCCATTCATGCCTGTGCCTCCATGACAGTCTGGAACATGCATGTGGTTGAAATATGAGTTGCATGTCTGCCAGGTGCATGATGTCCAGCAGTGCTCCTATGAGCACACCTGCACATCTGCCTGTGTGATACCCCACCAGACATCTGGCTATGGCTGCTGTGTCCTGACACATGTGTCATAGATACCACACTGTCCTAGCCCATGCCAACCATAGGCTGTCCCTCAGCTAGGGCCAATGCTGATGAGGTTTGTAGAGGCAGTGTGACTGTGTGCATGGATGGTGTGGATACGTGTGGGTTTTCAACTGGTGGCTCAGCTGCAGCCCCTCATGACCCTTCCTGTGCCTCAACACACCTATCTTCATGGTCACTGTCTGTATCAGTGACATCAGATTCTCTGCGGGGTGACCCAGCCCCACCTCACCACCTGTGAGGGGAAAATAGGGAACAGACTGTAAGACCTGTTCAACACCGCTAAACAGTAAATACACACACACACACACACACACACACACACACACACACACACACACACACACACACACACACACACACACACACGTGTGTGTGTGCAGACATGGCCACACACACAGTCATACACACATGCAGTCAACATACATGGTAACCCATACACTACAACAGACAGCACCTACAGACAGCTCCTGCAACCCCATAACCCACACAATAGCAGGTGATGGTGCAGTACAGTATCACACACATACCTTTAATTACACACATGTCAGCATGCAGGACATGTGGGGCTGAACAGCATGTAGTGCAACTGTAGTCAATCCCTGTTACCAACATTATACATGGCTGTGATGTATGGCTTCTGTTTGTAGGTGATGACCCTCCCCCTGGAACCCACTATATCCATGTTCACAGCATTGCTGTGCATCCATTCAGCATCCTAGCATGTACTGTGTATCATACCTTATGGGTGTGCACACCATTGCAGGATGTGTCTCTGTGTGTCAGGTGTGTTTCTGTTGCTGCTCACAGGCTCTGTGTGTTCCTGGATCTCATGTGGACATGTGTTTAGTGACTGCTTGATATGTATTCACATAAGTCATCATCAGTAGTGCATGTGTGAGTGGTAGATTACCATCAGACCAAACACACAGACATTGTACTGTACCTATGGTGAGTGTAGAGACCATTATTGACCATGACTGGGCCCTGGCTGATGTTGCCTGTGGTACACAGAGGTTCATAGGTGAGTACTGCTCTATTGGTCCTGGGGACTACATAAGCCTAGCCAAAGGGGTTCCCTGCCATGCACCACCCACTAATGTTATTCCCCTGTGCCCCTGTCAGGCTGTGGCACACACATGCTACCCAGGGTGTATTCCCCATTCCCCGTCCAATTGGCAAGCGTTTCTGTCAATAGGGCCAATGAGTAGCATTGCCTGACATGTATGGGTAGTCCATTCCAGAGTGTGGTGATTCCCCAGGACAGGGCCCTATCCCTGCAGTATGTTCTGTGCAATGTGTTGATTAGGTTTAGGTCCCTGGAGCATGTGTTTGCAGAGGGAGCAGGATGTCGTTATATGTAGCATGTTCAACTGCTCTGTGTATGACATAGCTGTGTATGTTGGGCAGATGTCAGCTGTGCCTGGCAATGTGCACTGGAGTGTAGCCACAGTTGTCTGAGATGGACTGTGTATTGCATGTGTTTGAGGCTGGTAATCCCATTAGTGAGGTGTGTGATGTGTCAGTGCACATGTATAGCATGCATTATGGGTAGGTGTGTTAGATGTGTACATGGCCTACACCTTAGCTATGACATGCACAGTGAATTACCAAGCACTACCTTAAACCATTCTCACTGTGGCATTGCTACAGGGTGGCTGCAATATTGCAGTACAACAACAGCTGAAGTCCACAGTACTACAGTTTTTGCATTACTGCTTATCGGTACTACACAGCAACATATCCCACATCTCACACATTCATGGTCTACCTGTACAGATGCATACAATACAGTAGTCTACTGATATTCTCTGGGACCTTACCTGCATGCTCAATGTGTGGTGTGTGAGGAGCACCCACCTCCATGACCGTATAGGTCTGGAGCTCTTGTGGGCTGGCAGGTCCTGCCAGGCTGATGAGCAGCTCCTCCACTCTGGTGAGGGGGGATGGATGCTATGGCCCCCCTATTGCGAGGTGGTCACCCCACATGGCAGTGGCACAACGTTGTACTTGCCAGAGCAGGTCACTACAACAGTGGTGGACTTGCTCATAGGTTTGGCTGTGCAACCCCACTTCACTCACCCTGTGGACCACATCAGTCCACATGGCTGTTCTCTCCTGCTGGTCCATGCTTGTCTGTGAGAAGAGCAGCTGATAGTTGTGGATCATGCTGTTGATGATGCTCTCCTCCTCAGTGGCACTGTATGCAGGGTTTCTCAGATGTGCCATACTCCCTGAAAGACATAATGATGGAAATATGTCTGAGCAACTCATATCATATGTCAAGTTTACCATAATACAATACACATATCAGACTCCTGCCACCATATCAGCTCCAACATAATGTTAACACTACGCTACTGGTATGTGTCCGGTATGTGTACCATTGGGTCATATATTGTATTATACAACACCTTCTGCTATGTGGTTATAGACATGCTCCCTGTGGGGACACTAAAGTTGCAGGGCTGTTACAGGGTATTTCACCTGCATGTCATTGTCACTGCCACTATGTTTCCACACATGCATCTGGTAGGCCTGCTATGTGATTGCTACACATCTGCCTTTCTGTAGTATTGGGGATATCTATGCATACTGTTGGACATGTTTTGGGATTGTGTGGACTATTACAGCCCACATATGTTCCATGACAGTTACACACCAGTATGTGTAGAGGCTATTTGCCAGAAGGAACACCACTCCAACTTAATGTGCACATGTTACCAGTCCACATCACATCCATGGCCCACCATGGAACCTTATTTTCTACTGTTCTATCACTACCTTCATGTGGATCCACCTCGGGGATGGTGCCCCCCCATGGAGCACACACATATATGTGTCTGTCACCCAGGTAGGTCATGGGTATTGGGCATAGGGAGGTTCACAGTGACATGGGGTATGTGCTACATCACCTGGAGGCATGCAGTACACATACACAAAGTTTGACATGCATGTCCCTCCTGCCCAGCACACAGCCCAGGCACCTTTATGTCCATGTAGATGCTGTTGTGACTGTCCATGGGTGTCCACCATATTCCCTTTGGCCTCTGCACCAATCAGTGTCCACTAGTTGCTAATTGCATACAGCCTGCTGTGTAATACTTCAGATAACCACTGTCATGGCAACCCTGTACTATAAATTGCTGCCTTCTGTGGGCATTGTCCCTTCACCTTTACAGTATGGAAGACATCCTTCCTGTGTATGGACATCAGTGTTACAAACATCAGGTAGAAATACCTCTTACAGCAGAACCTGCAGCACAGGCCAAATCCACATTTGGGTAAGGTTCCAGACCTACAGACAGTGTGAGTAGTGTTGTTGTGTGCAATGTATCTTGCTGTTCTTACAGGGTTTCTGTGTACATGGTACTTTTTCATGCAATGTTGTTTGTCTGCATAGCTCTCAACTGTAGGCCTATCCGTATGATACCAGGGTGATTGGCTTTTAGGTTTTGTCTGTGCACCACACAGGTATTGTCCCAAATATATCTGTGGCATTCTGTCTGTTGAGTGCTATCAGCACATGGCTCCATCCATTTGTATTTCAGTGTCGTATCCCTGCATAAGGGTATGCTGCAATGAATCCTGTAACACCAGCAATTTCCAGGGTGTGTAACAGCAATAATGCAAATATGGCCTTATGTTCCTGCCTCTGTCCTCCACATATATGCCAGTCTTTGTCCTGCTGTGATACAGGAAGGGTTGTTAGGTAATGGGCTATCATTATTTACTGCTAGCATTACTGCTATCATCCCAGTCATGTCATGGACTCCCACCCAAAACTGTTGGGCCAAGTCCATATATATGGGGGCAACAGCTGGTGAACACATCTGTGCCTTTCTACATTCCTGAGGTAAGTGTGTGGTACACAGTGTTCCTTGCCCTTGTACAGCCTTTCATGGGGGGGGGGGGGTTCTATGCCATTAACCTAGGCTATAGCACCTTTCCAGTGATACAACTGTTAAGACGAGGGTCATTCAGTGTGATAGTGAGGTGTTAGGTTAAGCAATGATATGTACAAGATACTGTGACATTAACACAAGTGCTACCTTTCCCACTAGCACTTGACAACAGGGTGTAATTGGAGGTTGCTGAACTACATCTGTACTTGTTGATTGTTACATATCCTGAAGGCAAATCCTGTTCCTACTGTTGTACTAATTGAAGGCCTTGGCCTAGACAGCATAGTATGGTATATATACACATTGCTTGCATTTACTGTTTTGTGTTGGCCTTGCATTCATGACTGATTCCATATTTCAAACCTTATGTCATGTCAGTACTGGCATACATTATTGTATAGTACGGGAAAACAGGTTATCTATGTATGCATACCTGTGTGTCGTGTCATGTCTTTGATTTGTGGGTGGGTATATGCTTAATGTCAGTATTCTCATTTGTGGGAATGGTTGCCACACTACACATTTCACAGGTGCCAGTTGAAGGGTTTGTGGCTGAGAGATATACTTTGCACCCAGTACTTCCATACTACTTCTACATATCTATGGCTACTGATACATTTTGTGTGTGTATATGTGTATGTACCTATATATATATCTCATATGGCTATATATAAATATATATATAAATATATATATATATATATATATATATATATATATATATATATATATATGTATCTATAGATATATATATCTGTGTATATATATATATATATATATATATATATATATATATATATATATATACATACATATAAACATATGTATGTATCTATATACAAGTGTTGTTTTATGATTATTTGTGAGTCATATATTAATATATATATATATATCTACATATATCTGTCTATCTGTCTATATTTACATATATATCTGTCCATTTGTCCATGCATGTTCGGCTCATATTTTGGCATGTTCCTCATTTACTTGGCAATTGTCATGGATGATCGCAGCATTGAAGTCAGTAACTAGTGGCAACACGTTTGTGTTTCACACTTCATCCCCTTCTACATATGTGTTCTAATACATATAACTGCATAACTAGCAACATTATGAGTGTAACAGAGCATTAGTTGACATATATCCCTATTTGTACCCACAGTGTGGCATACTTTGTCCAGACTTCTTGCATTAATAGGTTATGCGGTGTCATAATAATACATTATCTGTACTGTTGACTGATTTTGCTGCAGGGTATGTTTGTGCAAACTTCAGGTTATGTATACCTGCCATGGTTTAGTGGTAAATCACTTTATATATTGAGTGCAGGGTCCTGGGTTCGAGCCTTGTAGAAGCAGTTTATTTTTTTGCTGAGCAGAACAAGGGACATTGGCTACAGAATGATTGAGGCACTCAAGTGGTTTTAAAAAAGGTTGCATGGGTTTGCACGGAGCTAAGCAATGCCTACACAGGTTAAGCAATTCAGCATGTAACTGAGTATAAAAAACTGTAACCAGACTTTAGCAGTGCTTACCCCCATGCAAACACACTTAAACACACTTACTACTGCTTATTTGTGCTTAAACCTGCTTACTACTGCCTAAATTCATTATGACACTGAAACTTCACATGTGCATTTCATGCAGTGCTCCAGTTCACATTTAAATGTTATTATGTAGGTTTTACGGCAAAAAGAAGTACAGATATGTACATATACAGCTTTCACATGTAAAATGATATGTGCTGCAGTGGGACTCAAACCGGGAATGCATGTTCTTTAGGCAGGTACTCTAACCACTACAGTATAGCTGTGCTGCTTCATTTGCATATATACCCATGGATTCTAGTTCCCCAAACACCCATGCCAACACATCACTGACTCATCAGTTGTCCATTCTCCAGTTGGAAACACAGTGTATCCACACCACTACACATTGGCCACTCCCTACTCCTCTGGAACCATCCCATGGGTTTACTCAATCCAAGTATCCTCAGACATCCCAACTTTTTAATGCACAAACATTGATGATATGAGTGACCAATAGGACACTATTCCCAATTTTTGGGTTGTCCTACCTGGAACACGCATGTCTTTATTTCAAGATTAGACTCTATACTTCGTTACTTCATTACTCCAGTTAACAAGACACTAAAATAAATTTATAACTAAGACTATATGATAACGCACATGTTACACATGTAAACCAACGATGTATGAGTTCGGCAACATTATATTACAAATAAGACCGGTTTAGTGATTGGCTTTGACATAGCTGACAAATCACAGGAATGATTCAAATATTTCATAATGGGAAAGTCCTCACGTTTTATTCTTTTGAGGACAGCGCTAACTTCAAAACTAAATACACAACACTGAATTATTGTAGATTCGTCCCTTCCCTATATCTTCTCGTAACTCTAATACTATAATACTGCAATATACAATGGAAACAAAACAACAGCTTATTTTGCCTTGGAAGTTTATATCCCAGCAAAACCGAGGAAATGTCACAAGGATATATATATATATATATATATATATATATAAAACAAGCATTTCATGACAGTCTAAGTAAGGCCTACACTGTTACAAAGGCCATGCATTTGACATGAAATTGAGTCGGGATATATAAGCCACAGTGCAGAGAAGGGGGTCGCCATCTTTTCTGTAATGGACTATGAATAAATGTTTATTTAACATCTATTAACCAAGTATGCAGACTGTTCCAACAAGTCAGAACTCCATTCAGTCATGACTTGAGCCTTAAGAGGCCAAACAATACAACTAAACATACACGAGAATCATACCTCTCAACCTCTTAATGTAAGAAGTCTAGCCAAAGCCAAATATAATTGGTGGTGGGGGGTGTCAAAGATTGGGACATACTGGGATCAATTCAATAGCTCTGCTTGACAGAGGCCCAATTAATTAATGGGGCAGCGTGAGCCGACACATTGCCTAGGTTTATAAATGCCCTTCGGCAGATAGCCTAGTACCTACCTATGAACCTATTATATTTATGGTTATGCACAACCTATTATTCTATCTACTGTTGAGGTTTGTGGGGGCACTTTCATGTTATTTATGTCTGCAAAAGGAATGAATGTGGTACAGATAATGTACTTCTACATATAGATATGTGCATGTGTGTATGCATATATATTTATAACGAACTTGCTGACCTCTACGAGGCGGTCCAATTAGAACCGGGCCATCCAACACTGACACGCCTGGATCCATATTTCATACCCATAGTTCCTCCACCCCACCTGAGTTCCACATACACACAGACCAACCATACTCCAGTTGCTATCCCAGCCATAACTCACCTCCACACATTGTCCTCTCCCCAACGTTAGGGACCGTACATGTATGTGTCATCAGGCTCTCCCAACCTTTTAGTCCTTGAACATACCTGCCCTGGCTTGTGTACTGGTCGGAAATCCAAACACCCCACAATTTTTGGGTAGTCCCACTAGGGACTACCCTGTAATTGTTTGTAAGGTAGACTTAGCAGGTGGACAATGTTGCTCCCACTGATAGTATCCTGCCTGTGGTTTGAGAAGCAATGATTTGCTCACCCCTGCCCAGCTTGATATAACATAAGATGACAGCACAACATAATACAGGTGTTGCTTTTGTTTTCCTTCTCATTCTTTTTGTATGCTTTATTGTCATGACGTTCATTATATGTATATATATATATATATATATATATATATATATATATATATATATATGTATATATATATATATATTATCTGTACATACACACGCACATACATCTACATAATTATATACATTTCCTATACTGTTGGATGCCTGTGCTGGATGATGTGTTTGTGATCACAGCAGCTGAATGTGTATCCACCATGGCTTAGTGGAACGCACGTCGGATCGGGGGTTTGCAACCTGGCAATGCAGATTATTTTGTTAATGGCCACAACAACAGCTGTTGGCTACAGGGTGACTAAAGCACTGTAGAACATTTGTAGGTGGGTATGTGCTTGTTTGCGCGAAGCACAGCATTACTAACCTCTGGTTGTGGTGTCTTGCACTCAGCCTCTACATTGCTTCACCAGTGTGGTACACACATACCAGAAGCCAAACAGGCTTACACCTGCTTGCTCCTGCATGCATACATGCAATGTCATGCATTTTGTCCACATCTGTCAACCAGGACAGTCAGACTGTATGCTTGTCCATTGTCAGTGGTGGCCCGGGGTGTAGAGCTCTACATTGACCCCAGCTACATATCCCAATTAATACTGGGGTGTTCACATTCATAGAGGGTAACAGACATAACATAGCGACGTCCCCCATTAATCATGCTTAGTTTATGTTAAACTGTCAGTATTATCCATGCTTAGGTCAGGTTTACATGTCAGGTATGACTGTTGACAAAGGTCAGTTTAAAGTGAGGTAGGATTCCTATTTCACAAGTCTGGATAGGTTACATGCAGGTATTCAGGGTAGGTGTAGTTATTCCATAATTGTGTGGTACAGTAGAGGTGAATAGCTAAGGAGTAGGCAGGTAGGTAATGGGGGTGACATTTTAACTGTATAATAGCCCATAAGTATAATTGGATGGGGAGCAATAGGGAAGGTATATCGGATGTTGGGATTTGTATGTGAGGCAGGACAAGAGATGTCGGTATCACTAGTTGATGTAGTGGTATAGAGTGTGAGGTGGGGGCTTGCAAGGTGGTGAGCCTGTGCTGCTCCAGGTGTGCTTGTGGTGTTCCTTCATGTGTTAGTTACATGTGTCCTGTGGGACAGCTGTGATGCTACATGTGGATTGGGGTTCCAGACACTGGCAATATAGTGGGGGAAGAGGGTGTCACCTACATATACCCGTAGACATTAATAGAAATGGAACAGGGGCTGATAGGTACATGGTGTGCATGGGGCACAAAGGGGGGTGTTAGTAGGGGAATTATCCAAGGATGTGCAGGATGGCTGCAGGGAAGGTCCACAGCTGGCCATGTTGTCTATGACAACAGCTGTGAATATGAACTGCATTTGGTGTTTGCATCAGGCACTCACACCCCTGGGTGGGGGTGAAGATTACAGTAATACCTTGTGAAGCCTATTACATTGGCTTACATGCCTACAGTGGGGTGTTGTGACCATGTGTTTGTAGGTGTTGTGTAGGTTGTTATGCAACAACACATATGGTTATACTGTACTTAGCCATGTAAACTGGACTGTGCTGCAATGGGACCCATATCGGGAATGGCTGCCCATTAGGCGTAAGCATGCCTGTCGACTGTACAGAATCTGTGGCCTGTCCAGAGTTTGATTCATACTATTGGTGTGTTCCTCTTACAATCTGCACCTGTCTGACAAATACCTGGGAACTGATGCCATTAAATACAGACAAGTAATTGGGTTTAGGACCCCACATCCTTCAGCCAAGTCAAGCTAATGCATAAACCTATTATTCTATCAGTTTTCTAAGGTTGTAAGTGGAATATGTGTTTTCTGTCCCTATTTGTCCCCCCAAGAGTTAGGTTCTGTCCAGTGGTTTTGCTCTTAGAGGTTGAGAGGTATGGGCATAAGCTCTGCCCAATTCGCAATATTACTTACATCCCCGGGGCGGTCCTAATAAAACTGCGCCAGCCAACACCTGCACGCCTAGGCCCATAATTGCATAACCATAGTTCCCGCACCTGCTCCTCCTCTACAGCACTCATCCTTACTGTGGGTGCAGGTGGGGTCTTACCACACCACTACACACTGCCCACTCTCCCATGTCGTACGTTGTGTTGACCCATGGGTCATCAATCTTGCAAAACCTACTGGTCCATGTACATATACAGCCTGGTTTGATAAATCACTACAGGGACTGACTCTGATAATCATTAATTTTCGGGGTGTCCCACAAGGGACATTGATGCCTTTGTTTCTAGATTAGACTTGGCACGTCTCTCCCATTTGAAGTATCCTGCCTGTGGTCTGGGAAGCAGCGGTGTGTTTACTATTGTGTGTTTGTATGTTTCACCTATCTAGGTGGGGGAGTTGGTGCTACGTGTTACACGTTTGTTGATTGGACCCCTTACCCCATTGGCACGGCCTGTGAACATATGCAGTCCTTAACTGGTGTATCATATCTATATATATATATATATATATATATATATATATATATATATATATATATATATATTTACATATATATATATATATATATATATATATATATATCTGCTGTATACTACTATTTAACAAATTGTTTTCTAGTCCTGAGGAGCTTTTCTCCCTGGGTCTCTGCTGTAAATGAGCCAAAAGCTCAGCCAGACTTACCAGGTTAACAGTTGTGATTTACATACATGATTCAATTAATACCCTAGCTATATATATATGTGTATGTTTACACACGTATATACATATATATTTCTACATATCTATATACATATATATGTATATATCTGTATTTGTATGCATATATATATATATATATATATCTATATATATATATATATATATATATATATATATATAATATATATACTGCTGTATATATATGTCTAACGACATATGGATGTATGGGTGTCTGCATATGTATACATCTATGTATACATCTATATGTGAGTATTTAATTATATTCTGTCTCTGTATGTACAAATTTCTACTACGGAGAGGGGGAGGTTTCACTCCATGTAGGTATGGGTATATATACACACACACCTCTACAGTTGTACATCTACATCTGGTATTCCATTCTTTGCCATGTACAATAGACTTTGCTGCAGTGGGACCCGTAGCGGGAGTGGCTGTCCATTGGTCGGCGGCCCTGCCAAATGCACACTGTTGCTTACATCCCTGGGGCGGTCCACATAGACCCACTCCAGCCAACACCTGCTCAGCTAGGCTCATAATTTCATACCCATAGTTCCCAATCCGCACATCCTCTTCAGCACTCTTCCTTACTCCGGGTGCAGGTCGGGTCTGGCCACACCTGTATACTGTACCCACTCTTCACTTCTCGGGATACATCACGTATGTTGTGTCACCCCATGGATCATCAGGCTCCTACCTTGTACACTGGGAACCTGAGTGGCCTGCCATTCAACATCGGTGTAATAGCAGGAAACCCAAAAATGTTTGAATTTTTGGGTATCCCACAAGGGACATAAATGTCTTTGTTTCAAGATTAGACTTGGTGGGTCTCTCCCACTGATAGTATCCTGCCAGTAGTCCGGGAAGCAGTGGTGTGTTTACTTTTATTGTGCGTCTGTATGTTTCACCGGTCTAGCTGGGGGGGGGGGGGGGTTGATGCTACGTGCAACATGTTTGTTGATTGGACCCCTCACCCCCATTTGCATGGCCTGTGAACATAAGTAATTCATACTGTATCATATCCTAGCTATAGACATGTGTATATTTACACACACACACATATATATCTACATTACTATATACAGATATATCTGTATAGGTATGCATACATGTATATATGCATATATTGCTGTCTTTATATATATATATATATATATATATATATATATATATATATATAAAACAACATATGGCTGTATGGGTGTCTGCATATGTATATATCTATATGTGGGTATGTATATGTATTCTGTCTCTGTATGTATACATTTGTACTATGGAGAGGGAGAGGTATATCTCCATGTAGCTATGGGTAGATATATACACACATACCTCTACATATGTACATCTACATCTGGTTATTCCATTTTTTGCCATGTAGATTAGACTTTGCTGCATTGGAACTCATAGCAGGTATGGCTGCTCATTGGGCGACGCCTCTGCCCAATGAATACTTTTGCTTACATCCTTGAGGCTGTCCGTATAGACCCACATCAGCCAACACCTGCACACCTAGACCCATAACTAGCTACCCATAGTTCCCCAACCAGCACCTCCTCTACAGCACCCATTCTTACTCTGTGTGCAGGTCGGGTCTGAACACACCACTACACGCTGCCCACTCTCCACTTCACGGGACCCATGTCGTACATTGTCTCGACCCATGGGTCATCAGACTTTCCCACTCTTGTATTCCAGGTATGTACACACCCCAGCCAGAATGGTCACTGCATCGGCTTCCTTCTGTAATATGTAAATTTTTGGGGTCCCGCAAGGGACACTCCTGTCTGTGTTCCAAGTTTAGATTTCACAGGTGCACTGTGTACCCTCCCAGTTTGTTTCCTGCCTGTGGTCTGGGGAGAAGTGAACTATTTACATTGTTTGTGGTTTTGTGTGTATGTTTCCTCTGTGTGGGGGGGACGGTCATGCCACGTGTTACATGTTTCTTGCTTGGGCTCCTCACTTCCATTGGCATAGCCTGTGAACATATGTCATTCTTGTGTGCTGTTTCCTATTGTAGCTGTATATCTGTGTATATCTACGCACGCACACACACACACACACACATGTATATATATATATATATATATATATATATATATATATATATATATATATTATATATATATATATATATATATATATATATATATATATATATATATATATATATATATATATATATATATATATATATATATATATATATATATATATAAATCCATGTGGGTGTATGGGATGTATGGCCTTAATCTCGCTTATTTATTGCTATAATGGCTTAGTGGTTAACTACTGTGACTATAGTGTACAGTGTTCCGGGTTTGATCCTTGTTGAGGTAGTTTATTTTGTTACTGGGTGGAACTTGGACTGTTGGATCCAGAGTGATTAGGACACTTTACAGTGGTTGTAAGCTGGTTTGCACAGGTTTGCACAATGGTAAGCGCTGCTAACCTTCAGTTACAGTTTTTTACACTCATTAGCTTCTATTTGCTTACTCTGTGTGGGCAATGCTTACCCCCATGAAGCACACTTAGACACACTTACTGTTGCTTATTATTGCTTTGACCTGCGTACATGTGCCTTTTTCATTATGACACTAACACTTCACACGTGCATTTGATGCAGTACTCCAGTTCACATTTAATTGTTATTCTGTAGGTTATACGGCAAAATGATGTAAAATTATGTTCATATACAGATTTCCCATGGAAAATGATTTCTACTGCAGTGGGACTTGAACTGGGAATGCCTGCTCATTAGGCGGATGCTCTAACCACTTCACTATTGCTGTGTTGCTTCATTTGCATATATATTCTTTGTTATCCTCCAGCCTTTTCAGCTGCTTTAACCATAGCTATGAGATGGGCAAACTCATGCACCTATGGTTAGCTGTACTCAGGGGTTTTAAAACACATCAGTAATAGGGATTCTTCATTTTATTTGACTGTACTGTTGCTGTTGAACACATGAGGACTGTTGGTGGGGATATCCGGACACTTGTGAGCTGTCTCACTCATTTATTTACACATTCTTCTGTTCTACTTTGCAGGGGCATGTTTATTCTGAGAACTCTGCTCTCAGACACGCCCCCCTGTACTCGTCCATGCTCTGTGTAGCATTTGGAGTTCAGGCAGCGCGCCTTCATTAATATGCATGGCTCGCTGCCATCCTCCTCTTCAACTGCTGCTTCCATGCAGGACTAGATTAGTAAACCCGGGGGTTAGTTTTTTGTTTCTTCTTTCTAGCATCAGTCCAAGGATTTGTTTCTTTTATTCTTTTAAGAGGAGGGGTCATCCATTCCATTTCTTCTGGGATAGACACTATGTTGTTGTTTTTGATGAATATGGTAGCTTCATCTAAGTCATTAAAGGTTCTCATCTCATTGGCAAAAAGTATTTTTATCTTGGCTGGAATGGCCAGCTGTGTTTTAATGTTGTTTTGTTTCAACAGTTTTATTATTGGCCAGACTTTTTTTCCTTTGTTCTAGTATTCTGGAAGAATAATCATTGTCAAACCTTATCAGGCTTTGATTGTATTTTAAGGGAGATTTTCTCCAAGCAGATTTTAATATTAGTCCCTTTCCCAGAAATGAAAGAAATTTTATAACTATGGATATAGGTGTAGGATTTGTTGAGTTAGAAGCAGGTTTCCTCAGTGCTCTATGCACCCTTTCAATTTCAAATGAAAATCCCTCTTTCATGTCTAAAAATTCAGGAATCCAGGTTGTTAAGAATGAAATAATTTCTTCACCTTCAGTGTTTTCAGGTAGACCAAAGATCCTTATGTTGTTTCTCCTTTCCCTGTTTTGTAAGTCATCTCTTTTGTCAAGCAGCCATGTATTCTGTTTAAGCAGAATTTCTTTTTGGAATTCTTCCTCTTTGAGTCTCCCTTCAATGTCATTTAGAGCAGTCTCTATATTTGTTATTTTTGTATGGTGTTGCTGTAATCGTTCCTTAAGAGTATCAATCTGTTTTTGAGAATTTAATTTGAGGTTTTCTAAGCCATTTATAAACCCATTCATCTTCAAAGATACTTCCTGTAAGGTAGATGTCATCAATTGCAGTTCTTTTTTCAAATCAGCATCTGGATGAGAATTCCTTAAGTTGTTCATACTCATTGACTCAATATATCTCCAAGTTACTTGACAAGTAAATTTTTCTACATCTCCACCAAAATTAATATTTATATAGTTTAGTAGTGTATCTATAGATTTCTGATATTTTAAACTTGAAAATAATAACATGCTCCTATATTATTATACTAGTTTATGGAGCTCTCAATATTCGCTGCTTTCAGGTGGCCATCTAGGTTCTGCCCCACTGGATTATATTTGTCATGGTGAATATAAAAAAAAGTGATAGTCTTAGACAACCATTTGGAAATAGTGACACAGGTTTTCCCTTCTTTTTTTATCAACAATTGATCCAAAGATCTGAGATATTTAGTTATGCCAAGATATTCCCCACGTTGTCTGTGGACATCCGGGGTATGGAGTATCCTTTCTTTCTCATTTTGAAGCTCAGGAAAGAAAACAGGGAGATGGATAGTTTGGCTTCAACTTAAATACCACTTTAGGCATAAAAGAAGACTTAGTTCTCAAAGAAACCCTTTCCTTGTGAAAAATTAGGTAGGTTTGGCTCACTATAGGAGCTTATAACTCCTGTATCCTTCTTGCAGCAGTCAGGTCAATCAGTAAAACTGTTTTCCATGTTAAGAACCACAAGTCAGTCAAATCAGCTGGTTCAAATGGAGCAAGTATTGCTTTCTCTAACACAAAATTAAGATCTCAAGAAGGGGCCACCAGTTTACTTGGAGGTTTCTTATGAAAAACCCTTTTCAAGAGTATTTTAATATGTCACTGTCTTGAAAGGTGAGGATCCATTGAGATACTTGCTGACATGACTGAAAAATGAATCTTGATAGAGGAATAAGAAAGGCCCATAAGCTAGTAACTCATACAAATATTGTAAAACCAGAAAACAACTAGCCCTGAATGGGACTGGTGATGCTGGCACCATCAAGATAACCTTTCTTGCTTCCATTAGTTCCTGCTGTACATCCTCAAAAAACAGGTGCTAAAAAAGGCATTACGACCCTGTCATCCAGGCAGCCAAATGAAGATGATTGATGCTGAGGTGTATCAAACACTCCTGTTCTTGTGTGAGTAGATCTATTCTGTGAGGAAGGTTGTAGTAATTCCCCCTGGCTATTTCCAAAAGAGGGAGAACAATGGCTGCCTAGGCCAGAAGGGAGTTACCACAATGATCTTGGGAGATTCCTTCTGAATCTTCAGAAATACCCTGAATATTAGTAGAAAGGATGGTTAAGACATTCACGAACATTCCTGTCTGAAGAAAAGAAAAGGTATCTGTCTTCCACGCCTTCTTGCATAGAGTCCCAGAATAGAATTTTTTTCAGCTGATTGTTCAGACAGGAGGCAAAGAGGCCTACTTGAGGAACTCTCCATTGATGGATCAAATCTTGGAAGACCCCCAGATCTAGTTTCCATTTGTGAGGGTCTGCTCTGGTCCTTCTCAGCTTGTTTGCCACACAGTTGTGCAGTGATGGAATGCTGGATACCTGTAGAGTGAAATTTTGCTGTGAAGCTATACCCCCAAGCTGACATGGCTAGTCAGCAAAGGGGGTATAACTTGGTTGCCCCTTGTTTGTTTATATACTACATGACTGTGGTATTGTCTGTAACCACTTGAAGAGGTCCCAGTGACCAAAGATAGTTCATAGAACTGACTGCCTTAATCAGGGTACGCACCTCCCTGATATTTATGTGCTGGAATCAATCCTTGCTGTCATACACTCCCTGTACTTTTATTTCTCCTCAATGTTCTCCCCAAGCAAAGTCCAAAACATCTCCAGTGACTGACTGCTTCGGATCAGGGAGGGAGAAGGGGAAACCTTGATTTAAGGATATCTGTTGTCTCCACCAAGTGGTTTTGTTTCTGAAAATCCCCAGTACCAGGATCTGAAAAGATAAAGGTTGTTGATACTGGGATCAAACAGATTTCAGATACCACTGTATTATTTTAATGTGTAGTCTTGCCAGGGGTAGCACGAGAATCATGGATGCCATGATACACAAAATCCTGAGGTTTTCCCTCACAGTGACTTAAGTCTGAGTGGAAAACCTTAAAAATAGATCTCAATAAAGATTTACTTTTTTTTAAATGAGGTGTCTACTTGACATCCCAGGAACACAATCCTGTGTGAGGGAGTCAAGAAAAACTTTTGAATGTTCTCTTGGAATACCAGCTTATGTAAGAGATCTCCCACCAAAGGGACAGAATCCTGACATTTTTTTAAAAGACGGTGCAAAGATAAGCAAGATATCTAAATAAGGAAAAATGTGGAGACCCTGTTTCCTGCAATGAGCTATAACTGGAGCTAAACACTTGGTGCAGTGGATAGCCCAAAGGGTAATGCAGAGAAATGATAATGTGATCCAGACACAAAAAAACTTAAGAAATGTCTGAAGTCTAGATAAATAAATAATGCAATGATAAGCTTCTTTTAAAGTCTAGTGTTACCAGAAAACCTGAAAGAGTAAGACTAGGCAACATGTTGCGAAGTGACATTTTCAATTTGGGCACAATCACAAACAGGTTTAAGAAGGAAAAATCCAGAACTAGTATCCAAGTATTTTCTTTCTTTGGGACTAGGAACATCATTGAATAAAGCCCTTTCCCAGGTGGGAAGGAGGAACTGGTTCTGTCTCTTCTTGGGGCAGCATGTGTTAAAGAACAGGTGGAAACAAAAGTGTCTGATATGCAGGATGATGAATGACCCCCTGGAAAGGAGGAGTTTCCTCCCACTGCCATTTATAACCTTATTGAATGATTTTCAGGACCTATTTGTCTGAAATAATTTGGTGCCAAAGTGAAAATGGAGATTCAGACTATCTGAAAGAGAAAAAGGGTCATGATAGGAGGAGATCACAAGGCCTCTTGAATAGTCATTCCAACTTGTTGGAGTGTCTTTGGTTTTGGGAAGTTTGTGACTTCTTTTTGGAACCTCCTTGCCACTTCTTAAACTTCTTTTTACCTGAATTCTGTTGAATTCTTACAAGGCTTGCAGGAGAGCTATGTCATTTATGAATGCCAGTCAAATCTGAAATGGTAGGCGATTCATTTTGGAATAATCACTGAATGTACAAGAGTTATTAAGGTGACACAAAGCAGGTTTTAAGGGAGAATATCACAGTGAAATTATCAGATTTGCTTAGGGAGGTGATAACCAGTGGAATGGCACAACCAGGAGAAATGCAAGGACAGGATCTAGAACACTGAGTGGCCAGTGGAACAAGATGGTCATGTGTGTTTGCTTTCACAGAGTTCAAAAATCTCTGTGCATTAGCATATATTTGTCCATTAAGGTGTGCAGAATCTGATGAGAGACAATATGGTAACAAATAACTATAGATACACCCCCATGGTTGCCAGTGGATATATATACGTCAGGCATTGCACCTCAAACAAATGGAGAGTTATCGTTACAGTAGAACCAGCTTTCTGTAAATCCTTTGCCAGTCAGCATGGAAAATTGAGGCTATGAGATGTTAATGAGCTACTTCCATTACTACAGGGTATGGTATGAGTACCTTAGCCTTCTTCTGTCTACTTTGTGACTCTGAGCAAACCACTTAATCTGACAGTGCTCTGAGGTAATTTGGAAAACTGGGCATGGCTTCTTAGTGGTCTCCTGGGCTGCATGATTAATAACTGCTTAAAACCTAAAAAAGGCAGTTTTGTGGTAGAAACAAAATAGCAAGTATGTGAAAACCAAGGGATGAAGGTGCAAGCCATCCCTATCAAGGCAAGAAGGGTATGACACCCATTTCAACCTATGCAGACACACACACACACAAGATCCCCTAGAGTGATACCAATTTAATAGCCAATTATTAAAGCCAATTACTTCATCATTAAATTTAGGAATCATTCTTGGGAAAGGTAGAATGCTGCACAATGCCAAGCCCTTGCTTTGTTGTAAGAAATGAACCAAGAACTCAATGTTTCTTTACATTTTTGCATCTTCTCAAGGGTGGACTTCAAAAAGACTAAAGACATATAATCTCTGTACCCTAGAATGTTGTTCTTTTAAGATGCTGAGGCCAGCATCCTTGGGAGGATTGAGCCTTTTTTCAAGGGAGGCACAAGACAGTCTGTAATGCTATGAACTTGAAACAGTACATATTTAGCACTATTTTTATGTGAAATCAGTCCACACGAAAAAGTGGAACGGTCAGTGAACATGAGTATGTTTCTTTATATCACTGGTCAAATAATAAAGCCCTAACTTAAGTACTGATTAATTCAAGTGTGTGTGTGTGTGTGTGTGTGTGTGTGTGTGTGTGTGTGTGTGTGTGTGTGTGTGTGTGTGTGTGTGTGTGTGTGTGTGTGTGTGTGCGTGAGTGCGTGAGTGCGTGCGTGTGTGTGTGTGTGTGTGTGTGTGTGTGTGTGTGTGTGTGTGTGTGTCCATATGTGTGTGTGTCCAGTGCAATATACGGTTTTCTGAATGGGGGAGCATTTATGTGTCTAGGGGAGTCTCAGCGATCTTTCTTTGGTTTGAAGGTTTATTGTGGCAGACACTAAGAAATTTGTCCTAAAAGAAAAGAGAAACATTGTATACATCAGATAAAATGTAATTATTAAATCCATTAAATAAATTAAAGTCTTATAAGGCACCATATTTTAGATATGGAAATGCAGAAAAAAGGAGGTAGAAGCTGAAGGTAGCTCAGAGGTCATGTCCAGGGATCTTTATCACAAAGGGAATTGAAGTTTCAAGAAAGGTGAATTTCACTGTCTCCTTGGAAAGACAAACATTGGTTGAGTTCAACAAAGCAAAATATATATGGTTGTTCTTATGGGATGCAGACAGAAATAGTATGTGGATTACCTAACAATTTCTAAATATTCATTTGGTAAATTACTAGAAAGATTAGGCAAGCACACATACATTATAAACTGATGAATTCTATGTTTCAGTTTTGCAAACATGCTATCAATGGCTGAAGACCAAGAACCATTACAGCAAGAGCTAACAATTAGACATCAAATGTCACAGACAAAGAAATTTGTCTGACCAGTGTATTCTACTCTCTTAAAGTAGACCTCTACTCTGGTTTGAAGAATGCCAAGTTTGATTTCTTGTCCTAAAGAGAACTTAGTCTGGATTTTTTTACTTTTGATACTGTAAAAGTTATAGCCTGTGTTAGAGCATTGCTTCCCCTTAAGAATATTACAGAAATGTGGCTTTCTTACACCTCATCACATGGAAAACAGTCCTTGAGATCACGTTCATCTCTCTAATGTTTAAATACCCAATTACTGTCTTCTATAAGAAAGCATTGCCAGTCCAGTTTCTAAGCATACACCTGCAGCGATTGAAATGTGCATTGCCACTCCAATTTCTAAGCATACACCTGCAGCAATTGCAATGTGCATTGCCAGTCCAGTTTCTAAGCATACACCTGCAGCGATTGCAATGTGCATTGCCGGTCCAGTTTCTAAGCATACACCTGCAGTTATTGCAATGTGCGTTGCCAGTCCAGTTTCTAAGCATACACCTGCAGTGATTGCAATGTGCATTGCCAGTCCAGTTTCTAAGCATACACCTGCAGCAATTGCAATGTGCATTGCCGGTCCAGTTTCTAAGCATACACCTGCAGCGATTGCAATGTGCATTGCCGGTCCAGTTTCTAAGCATACACCTGCAGCGATTGCAATGTGC
The DNA here is from genome assembly GCF_019279795.1 of Protopterus annectens. NCBI lineage: Eukaryota > Metazoa > Chordata > Ceratodontiformes > Protopteridae > Protopterus > Protopterus annectens. Next base: position 1,422,617,547 of record NC_056741.1, read on the forward strand.
ATTGCCGGTCCAGTTTCTAAGCATACACCTGCAGCGATTGCAATGTGCATTGCTGGTCCAGTTTCTAAGCATACACCTGCAGCGATTGCAATGTGCATTGCCAGTCCAGTTTCTAAGCATATACCTGCAGTGATTGTAATGTGCATTGCTGGTCCAGTTTCTAAGCATATACCTGCAGTGATTGCAATGTGCATTGCTGGTCCAGTTTCTAAGCATACACCTGCAGTGATTGCAATGTGTATTGCCAGTCCAGTTTCTAAGCATACACCTGCAGTGATTGCAATGTGCATTGCCAGTCCAGTTTCTAAGCATACACCTGCAGCAATTGCAATGTGCATTTCCGGTCCAGTTTCTAAGCATACACCTGCAGCGATTGCAATGTGCATTGCCAGTCCAGTTTCTAAGCATACACCTGCAGCGATTGCAATGTGCATTGCCAGTCCAGTTTCTAAGCATACACCTGCACCGATTGCAATGTGTATTGCTGGTCCAGTTTCTAAGCATACACCTGCAGTGATTGCAATGTGCATTGCCAGTCCAGTTTCTAAGCATACACCTGCAGCGATTGCAATGTGCATTGCCAGTCCAGTTTCTAAGCATACACCTGCAGCAATTGCAATGTGCATTGCCGGTCCAGTTTCTAAGCATACACCTGCAGCAATTGCAATGTGCATTGCCAGTCCAGTTTCTAAGTATACACCTGCAGCAATTGCAATGTGCATTGCCAGTCCAGTTTCTAAGCATACACCTGCAGCGATTGCAATGTGTATTGCCAGTCCAGTTTCTAAGCATACACCTGCAGCGATTGCAATGTGCATTGCCAGTCCAGTTTCTAAGCATACACCTGCAGCAATTGCAATGTGCATTGCCGGTCCAGTTTCTAAGCATACACCTGCACCGATTGCAATGTGTATTGCCGGTCCAGTTTCTAAGCATACACCTGCAGTGATTGCAATGTGCATTGCCAGTCCAGTTTCTAAGCATACACCTGCAGCGATTGCAATGTGCATTGCCAGCCCAGTTTCTAAGCATACACCTGCAGCAATTGCAATGTGCATTGCCGGTCCAGTTTCTAAGCATACACGTGCAGCAATTGCAATGTGCATTGCCAGTCCAGTTTCTAAGCATACACCTGCAGTGATTGCAATGTGCATTGCCAGTCCAGTTTCTAAGCATACACCTGCAGCGATTGCAATGTGTATTGCCGGTCCAGTTTCTAAGTATACACCTGCAGCGATTGCAATGTGCATTGCCAGTCCAGTTTCTAAGCATACACCTGCAGCGATTGCAATGTGCATTGCCAGTCCAGTTTCTAAGCATACACCTGCAGCAATTGCAACGTGCATGCTCTTTTCCTTTTTTCCATGTTTTTCTGACTATAGACTTTGTATATTTAAGTTTGGGGATTATGTGGGGATGCATACCATGTTTGGAAGTTGTAGAGGGCTTGCATCTTTGCAAAAAAGAGAAACATTTACATTATTTTTGTTTTGTGGGGCTGAGTTCCCAATACATGAATTGAGATCTCATCAAGTTGCCCACTGGGGTTTCATAGGTGTAACAATCCACAACAGATGGTATAGCTATAAGAGGGTCTAGTTTACATTACTGACTTTTAAAAACAATGAACCTCATATGGTCAAAACCATATAATCAATGTTTTAAAAAATCAAATGGCTTATACTGAGATTGCAGTATAGTGAGGCTCAGGGAATTTGCCCTCTTCTCCACTGTATTGTAATATAGCAATAATCAACAACATAGGTGTGGTCAGTTATTGCTATTATACAATGACATTATTAAAGAAAAAAATAACTTACTTTTCTTAAATAATATCTTTGTATAATGATGCTGTGGTGTTCTTCTGCATTTTTTCCTGATTCTGCCCTTTGATGATGTACTATGCATGCATATGAAACTTGCGTTCCTAGGCTTACACAGTACATCAATGGTTTAGCAAAAAAGCAGTGGAGAAAGGACAGTCTCTGTTGCTATTGTTTTTAAAGAAAAAAAAGTGTAACCTACTGACAGTTAAGAGGTACGAGAGAGACAGTAAAATACAAGGAAAATCGGGTATAAGTCAAAAAGTCAAAAGTAACTTTGTCATTTAGATCTACACAAGTGTAGATTAAATGAGATTCCATGCAATCAGCTCATTGTGGGACAGACAAAAAAGAAATCACATACTTAGAAAGACATCATTTACAACAACATATAATAATACTACCACCATCTTATAAATCATCTCTACATTTAAGTATATTGCTACAAATATTTCAAGAAACACACACTTGTTAAGATACTAAAAACACACATCTAGCAGCAAAGTTCCAGTAATAGTATTGCACATGAATCATGTACTACATTATGGATGAACAAGCACATAGCAGTAGCAGCTGAAGAAAAAAATACCGCACCTGGGTTATTAGTATAACTTATAATGGTTGGCTGGGCTTAATACATAATAGATGAAATAATATCTCACACGGAATGGGAAGTCCCAGCATCCTGACATGTCAATGATTGGACCTAATGTTGGAGTTATGTCTGATCGCTTTTGGATAAAAACTGTCTTTGAATCTAGCTGACCTGGATTGAATACTGTGGTATGTTTTACCTGATGACAGGCTCAAAAACAGAGTGTTTGCAGGATGAGATGAGTCTTTTATTATTTTGGTGGCTCTCTTTAGGCTCCTGGATTGTGGGCTGACTAGTGCCAGTTATTCTCTTGGCAACTCTTACCACTCTGCATGGATTTCTTATCTGCAACCAAGCAGCTCCTATACTATACCAAAATATTGGATGTTAGGATGCTTTCAATTGCTGCACTGTAGAAGGTGGAAAGTGCTGACAATGGTAGTTTTGCCTTTTTGAGTCTTCTCAAAAAGTGAAGAAGTTGGTGTACTTTTTTCACTATGTGGCAGGTGCTCCCAGACCAAGAGAGATCATCAGAGATATAAACTCAGAGGAATTTGGTACTGCTTACCCTTCCCACCATCTCTAAGTTGATCAGGAGCAGTGTATGATGTGTTTGCCTCTTTTTGTAGTCTATGATGATCTCTTTTGTTTTACTTAGATTCAAGTCATGGTCATTTCTTGCACACCAGCAATCAGTGTGCTAACCTCTTCTCTGTATACACTCTTGTCATTTCTCCTGATGAGTCCCACATCTGTGATGTCATCAGCAAACTTGATGATATGATTTGTGCTGAAGTTTGCTGGGCAGTCATGGGTTACGATATGCTGAGAATGCAACCCTGAGGAACACCTGTGTTGAGTGTTATGCTCCTAGTGGTATTCTTGCTCACACAAACTTTCTGTGGCCAGTTAATCAAAAAGTCCAGGATCCAACTGCAGAGGTGTTTGCCAATGCCCAGATGTACTAGCTTATTGGTCAATTTGCTTAGGGACAATTTTGTTAAATACTAAGCTGAAGTCAATGAATAGCATTCTCACATAGCTGTCCTTGCCCTGCAGATGCTCAAGAGCAAGATGCAATGTGACCACTATTACTTCAGCCATGGATCTGTTTTCTCTGTAGGCAAACTGCAGTGGATCAAAAGTTGATGGTAGTTCCGCAGACAAGTTTTTCTTGACTAACCTATCAAAACATTTCATAACTGTGGAAGTTAGTGCAGCAGGCCTGAAGTCATTCAAGCTGGAAGGTGAGGCTTTTTTGGGTAGATGGATGATATTTGTTACTTTGTAACATGAAGGGACATTTACTAGGCTAAGTGAGGTGTGAAATATATCAGTGAGTACTGAACATTGTTGGTCTGCACAGCTCTTTGACACCTTACCCAAGATATTATCTGGACCGGCCGCATTTCTGGGATTGACTTTTTTAGCACCCTTTTTAGTTCCATTGGGCTAAGGCTGAGTACTGCATCATACTGTTCTGTGTATAACCTTTGCACAGTTGCGGTGCTCCTCTCCTCAAATCTTCCAAAAGAGGTATTCAGCCTGTCTAGGAAGTCAATATTATCACATTGTGCGGCCCTCATTTTATAGTCCATAATTTGCTGTATACCCTGCCACAACTGTCTGGTATCCCTCATGTCTTTGAAGAGGTTTAGTACCTTACTCCCATATTCCCCCTTAGCCTCTTTTGTGCCTTTCTTCAGGTTTGCCCTTGCCATACTTAAGGCTTCCCTGTCATTTGCCCTGAATGCTGAATTTCACGCCTCCCGAAGATTTTAGACCTTACTTGTAAGCCATGGCTTTTCTTTAGCTCTTGTGATGATACTTTTGATATCTGTGATATCATCAATGTACTTTATGATATAAGCCATTACTGCTTCAATGTATTCATCTAGTTCGATGTGCTGGTCTAGTGTGGCTGCCTCCTTGAAAATGCTCCAGTTAGTACATTCAAAACAATCCTGGAAAGCTGAAAATGCTCCCCCAGGCCAAATCCTGATCTGTTTCACCATGGGCTTCTCCCTGACAAAAGCAGGGTTATAAGCAGGCATCAGCATGATAGAAAGATGATCTGAGCCACCGAGGTGTGGATGCCATACTGCTTTGTAGGCTTGCTTAATATTGGCGAACAATTTATCCAAGGTACTCCTACCCCTTGTTAGAAAGTTTACATGCTGGTAGTAATGTGGGAGTACTGACTTCATCTCAGCCTGATTAAAATCACCAGCCATCACATGATTATGCTCAGGGTGTTTATTCTGCATGTCATGGGCAGACTAGTACAATTCTGTGAGTGCCTCATTTGTGTTAGCAGTAGGTGGGGTATGCACCACTGTTATGCAGATTCCATTTAGCTCTCTAGGAATGTAAGAAGGTCTATATTTTATAGAGAAAGACTCCAGATTCTCATAGCAGTGAGACATAATGACTACACAGTTACTGTACCATCTGCTATAAACATAAATGCAGACTCCTCCTCCCCCAGCCTTTCCACACAGTGCTTGGCTTTTGTCTGCATGATACAGTGCAAAACTTTCTAAATTAACTGCATTGTCACTGATATTGCTATGTATCCATGTCTCAGTAATCATAATAAAAGAACTATCTCCCACCTTGTTCTCTGAAGAAAGCTCCATCCTTAAGTAGTAGATCTTGTTGTCAAGAGAACGCACATTTGCAAGCAGTATTGAGGGCAGTGCAGGCCTGTGAGGGTTTGCCTTTAGTTTAGCAGCAGTACCAGCCTTACATCCTATTTTTCTTGTTCTTTCAAACTTCTTCCTTTTCTTACTTATCGAGCATGTTAAAACACCTCCCATCTCATGTTTCAGGCACTTAGCAGCATGCAGGGTTAAGATCCTTAACTTGTAGAGCTCTGAGACTGTAGTAGGCCCCACAGACTCTGCAGACAATAGAACATTAGCCCAGCAGCATGGCGATGAAGTATGCTTAATTTCCAGCAACTTATTTCTACTATAAACTCCTGTATTTTCATTTAATAGCCCAGAACCATGTTTTCTTGTATTTTTGTGTGAAAAAAAAATTAAGCACCTTTCCGTTTTTATTTATTTATTTTTTTTTATAGTTTGCAGAAGATACCTATATTTTCTGTTGTCTTGTACGTACCTCTCAATTTTTTAATAAAAAAAAAAAAAAAATGTGAATATGTGGACATTGTCTGAAAGAAAGAAAGCCTGAAACTGAAATAACTGTCATTATATAGTGACTTTGTTCCTCAGTGATTTGTTGGAAAAAAAATTATGAGGAACAAAGTCACTAAATAATGACAGGCATGTAATTTTCAGAGTTCCTTTCATTCAGACTAATGCGTGTCTACCACATAATAATATATATATATAAAAAGTCTGTCTACTCAATGATACTTTAGTGGCTGGAATTTTATCTCGTTGGTATATTCTCGATTTACAACGGGCACTCTGGTTGGGCTGACCAATCAGCATGCTCCTTTTGGAATGCTAATGGTAAATCATTGTATAATATCAAATTTTATATATATATATATATATATATATATATATATATATATATATATGGATCCATGTTAGATCCATGAAAATCCACATCCCCGATGACTGGATCACCGAGACGAGATCGCCGACACCGCACATCCCTGACAAAGGTAAGTATATGTATTGCGGAATGGAATCTATTCCTGTGTCTGTAATACACTTAAAAAATAAGCAGATATATGTATAGCAGGGGGCCAAGCACCCCTGCACCCTCCCATGTGGGGGCAGTGCCCCCCACACCTCCCTACTTAAATATACCAACTCAGAGATCACAACGCATTGCGGAAATGGGAATACATCCCTTTCCGCACTACTCACCATTGTTGGGGATGTGTGGTGTTAGCGATTTCGTCTCGGTGATCCGGTCGTCAGGGATGTGGATTTTCATGGATCTAACATGAACCCATATATATATATATATATATATATATATATATATATAAAACATTGTATCTGGTGAACATTTGAATTTGAATTTTGCAAAGCATCAATCATACATTCCCAAGCCTTTGAGGTTTGACAATTTAAAAGTTCAGTAATATCCTATAGTAAGATCCTCCAAAACTACACTATGAAAGGAGAAAGTGTCTCACCCAGTCCTCATACAGCTTGGGAAATGTTATTTCCTGTCAGATTTGCTAATGTAGCTAGTGGTGCTCTGCTGTATAGCCAGCTTTAAAAAGAAAAAAAAAATACTTGCAAAGAGGTGTCAAAACTGGCTGTCATAACATTATAAACAGCAAAACAGTAAACAGAAATTGACTCCCAGCTTTAACAATGCTGAGAAGTGAAAAACAAGAAAATGCTTAGAAGTGCGTTAGAGGTATCACATGTGACAATACTCTAAAAAACACACTTTCATTAAACCCAAGACTGCTGCCTAATTTTAGATAGTTTCCTCATTCAGAAATTAAAAATAAATGTAACCTATATTAATCCTGGTTCAGGAGGTTACCTTTTTAGACATTGAAACACACTGGAATGTGTTTAACCACTTTAAAGTTTAAAAGATGCCACCCAAATTGAATGCTAAATAAAACAGAAGAAACATCAGACAAAATGGTACCTGCCCAGTTTGTTTCAAAACATCTTATTGCACATGCCAAAGCTCAGCAAGCAGAAAAGACTGAAAGAATCCTGTTAGACTTTGTGGAGTCTGGCTAGGCAGCTGATATGTAGGCAATATGTGTTACTAATGATGTAATTTTGTTGCATCAGTCACACGTTTTCCAAATAGTCATGTTTTTCCTCTGAAAAGTAAAATGTCAAAGTATCATTCCAACACCTGAACTTTCAACAGAAGTTATGCAATGTGTGTACAGAGGCGTGTTTGTAGTCAGCATTAACCTTTAGGCTTGAGCATGAGAACAGGATATTTATCAGTGCAGGCTAGTTTTCCTGTCAGTTTGAACACTTGTAAAGTAATAATGAAATATATGCATGTGGCCGGCTTGGCAGAATCCTGCAGTTGTGTTCCTTTGCTAATGTATCTTCAATGTTGCATTATTACATACATGGTTATTATGAAATTCACTCAGCTGTCTAATTTCATCTTAACTGCTGTAATAAATGGATATTCAGAAAGGTACTGAAAGGTGTCTAAAATAATGATGTCTGTAAACTTGCACAGCAGCTAAAAATAAAGACACCATCCTTAAACTTTTGTCTCTTCACTGAGCATAGTAATTGTATTAAAATTTACTGGCAGAGGCATGGAGAGAGGAAACCGAGTTTAATGAAATGTATTACATTTCAACATTTTTGAAAATTCTCAAATTCAACTAGTTAAAATAAAGAAGACCAAACTCAATATTTTTTACTGTTAGAAAATTATAATGCTTTAGTAGAACTCGAGTAATGTAGTCTACACATTTTAAAGGGATTTTCAAATTTCTCATCTGTTTGACAAACAAATGCAACATTTAGTAGCCCTGTCTTTCAATATGTACTGACCAAAAGGGGTCAGTACATTGCAAAGCAGTCTTTCTTCTTACTCCTATTAATATCTGTGTGTGTGTGTGTGTGTGTGTGTGTGTGTGTGTGTGTGTGTGTGTGTGTGTGTGTGTGTGTGTGTGTGTGTGACTGAGAGAGAGAGAGAGAGAGACCCTGTGTTATCTTGTTTTCTCAATATTCTTTGGTTTGGCATTTCTTTTGTGTATACATGATATTTTCTGAATATATTGCAGTAAACAGGCTTTGTGTTTCAATTAACACTGAAAATGTTAATATGACTTTTTTCTGTCACCTCTTTGGGTAATAGATGCCTAAGGGCTACAACATTTTTGTGAAAGACCATAGTGATTTCCCTGCAAATTAAGGGCTGTAGCTCAGAGATATAACAGACAAAAGCAACAGGCATTATGAACAGTGTCTGCCAAAAGGTGAACTTAGAGCCACTGAACCAACTAGACTGAATAAGGTAAGTACAAGATTTTCAGACAAAGTTCAAGACCCAAGGAAAAGAACAATTCAAGTGCAGGTAAAGATGCTGAGCTCACCTAAACATCCAACAGTAAACCAATGCTGGTTACAGTTTTATCACCAGAAGATCATGATGCACAAAACTAGTGATCATATATTCTTGAACATTGAAATACGTATAATCCATGTCAAACATGCTTGCAGGAGATCAGGATTACCTGCATATTAACTGGTTGAGGTGGTGGTTGATATCTCAGCTCACATATGCGACTTCTTTCACTTTCATTTAACAAAGCAGTCATGTCAGTTAGAAGGTTTTCTTGTATCTTTATTCAGACATGGCATTATTCATCAACTCCATCTACTACAAAGGAACTTTTTTATGAAAATCTGTTCCTCCCAACATTAAATTATTTGGCCCTAGGCGGAATGAGGTTGATGCATCCTATAACCACTGAGCGCTGGGGGTTAGTGCAGAGGACTAAATCTCTAGCTGTTAATGATATGCTTTCTTTGCCCAGGAAGAAGGGTTTGATTCCTTCGAAATTAATTTCCCTCGTGTATAAATCTGACAGAGTCAGTATAATCAGACAGTGTTCCCATCACAACATTGAAAAGGGACAAAAAAAGACAATTTCCACTGAGGGGACAAAGACTTCTGGACACACTTAACATAACGACATCCAAGGTTGTAGAATATCAAGGACATTTGCAGATTAAAAAAAAATGGATGATTACTGGAGAATAACACAATGAATCAAGGCATCATGTGTGATTTCTATATGTAGATCTAATGAAACAAAATATCTAAAGGAGCATCTATACCTGAATGTGGAGCTGGAAATGGTGCAGTGGGAATTTTGTTAGCTTGTAGGGAGATACGGTTCTATGTTTTCAAGGACCTAAGAGTCTGAAACCACAGCCTTCTCAGCCTTAGTCTGAAAGACTGAGAAGGATGACTTTTTATCTTAACACACAGGCTTTTGTTAGTAGGCATAAAATCAGAGGCAAAGAGGGAATGTTGTAGAGTCCTAGTCTTCAGCATGGACTGGACTTGTCTTGATATGTTACTAGAATGGGACAACATACATTCTCCCAAGTATCAAACAGACTGATCTCTGGGATGACACCACTTTGAAGGATCTTAGTTAAACAGGCTTACCTTAACTCAGGCCTTCAACTTTGTCTGAAGAAGTCCACCAACACATTTAGGCTCCTGTAAAAGTTCTGATAATAACTTCTATTACCGCATTTACCCATTCACTGAACTATACTAACTATACTATAAGATAAGGTACTTATAATATACAGTTGCTAATATATCTCAGTATACTGGATGAAGGGGTACTGTCTTTAAAGTGTGGTTGTAGGGAGCAAAGCTCCATGTCTAAGAATGTTTCAATCACATTATAGTTAGTTTTTGGGATTTGTTGTAACCACTTGTGAACTGCACATTTTGTTTATAGTTGTGGGACTTGTAATTATTGGTTTTGCACTTAGGAAGCCATACATTCGTTTAATTTAAGATGTGAACTGTCATGAAGTATATGACCCTTCTATGTCCATCTGCCAGACCCTGTTATACATCTCTGCAGAGAGAGGAGCATGAGCTTAATCAGCCAAGTTGGTTTGCATGCACAGCATAACATGATTTTCAAATTACAGGAGGAGGTCCTTTCATCTTAACTCACATTCTTATGTCTGAAAGGCATGCAACTCAGCCAGTAGCTGAATGAGGTTTACACGAGCTTCTTCATCATGAAGTAAGTGAGACTGGTGGGCAAAGTCCACATCCTAACCCTGCAGATGGGGTCTTGCTCTAAAGGAAATACTAAAAAAAGCAGGATGATTGTAACCCTTCACGGGCAATTCACCATCACTGAAGCAATTTCATACAGAGTAGGTGAATGTAGACATTAATAGCAGTACTACCATTTGGTTTGGGAAAGCTCTTTATTGTTTTGATGATGAGCATTTTACATAAATGAAGAGTTGGCAATCTGATTGCTTTTGTTCCTTGAAGTCAGCAGAATAGAGTTTTTTTATATTATATTTGTTTTAGTGCTTTTGGGCCTGGTTTAGTTGATTGTGTCATTCTGCATTTATGTTATGCTTTTTATGAATGTTTATTTATTTATTTATTTAATTTGTATATTGTATTTTGCAGGATTTATATCAGATTATCGAGTGTTCTGAAAAGTCAAACTTCATAGAGTTGAGACCATAACATCGACTTTCCAAAATCTTGAACAGTCCAAAAACAACAAAATATTTCTGGAGGGGAGCAAGTCCTCTTCCCCTGTACTAACTGCAAATTATATATGCCAACTCCTAGGTTGCACTACAGTGGGAAAAAAGGGCACACTCCCCAATCCCCACTGTATTGTAATCACAGTAAAACCACTTTGAGTTTTCAGAAAGTTGATGATATGGTCTCAACCATATGATGTTTGACTTTCACAACACCTGATAATCTGAAATAAATCATTTTGCCATAATCATAGGTTCATAGGTGTTTACTAGGCTAATTACCACAAGGACCTTTTTAAGTCCAGCAATGTATCCCAAATTTCTGACAAGTTTTCATACCCTTGATAAGTGTAAACAGGGGCTTGGGAGATGAACCATTTAGTGGTTGCTTGTCCATAAGAGGTGCCATATCAGGGATGAATTAACTCTTCCCCATCCAGTTGTCCAAGTTACATTTGAGTTAGGTTAAAGAGGAACTCTGCTTCACATGGGTGCAGAGCCTGTTTCATAGATGAGGTAGTCTCTGGAATACATACCTATCTCTCCAGCAGGTCCTATTTACATCACAGGCAAGGTTCTTTAGAACAGGTAATTCTGGTGCTGTTTGTTTTGTGGATATGCAGGATGTCCATCAAAGTGGGATTTGACAATGTCTTGTATGCCAGGCATAGATTGCCCCTCAACAGCCTGGAAGAGACAGAATACAGAATAAGGCTTTGGGGTGGTCCACATAGCATATGTTACTTATTCCCTGGATTCTTTTAGTGAGGAATCTCTGTGGATGTTCCACTCGTTTTATACACACACACACACATTTATATATATATATATATATATATATATATATATATATATATATATAGGTCTAATGAATGCCAAATACAGTGGAACAATGACTTGGACCTACATGTCATACCTTTGTTTGTACACTGCACAACATAGAATGATTTCCTTACTACTGTAGACAAGCAATGGTCAAATATTAGATTACTGTCTGTGTATGTCCCTAAGTCTCTGACCACTGCTTCAACTTTTAATGGTGAGTTGTCAATATGACACCAGAAATGGATGACTTCCCAGGAGATGCCATTATGGATTTCTTGGTATTTAATTTTAGTCCATGGCTCTGAAACCAGTTATTCATCTGTGGCACCCCTTCCTGGAGGACATTTGTGCCGGTGGATGATTCAATGACAGGTCCTAATTTGCAATCATCTGCAAGTTTAGTGAGCCAATGGCTATTGACTTTGGCCTTGACTTTAGTGAAGCAAATCCCAAAAAGGAGTGGTCCCAGGACTGATTCCTGAAGGACTCCACTTGTGACTGGCCTCTTTGTAAAGGGGGTCTCCTCAATTCTAACTTCTTGGGTCCTTTCTGTGAGCAGCTGGCTATCCATCGGGTGACATAAGGGTTTGTACATAACCTCTTGAGTTTGTCAACAATGCCTGACTGGGTTGTATGTCAAATGCCTTGGCCAGATCATGGTAGGAAGTATGAACCATTTTGCCCTAATCCATTGCTTTGGTGACCTTCTCATAGAAGTCCACCAGGTTGAGTAGGCGTGATCTGTCTTTAATGAAACCAAATTGAGTTGGGTCCAGTGTCTAGAGATGTCCTGTGTCATTATTGATCATTTTCATGATAATTATTTTCATGGCTGTGCATACGAGACTGGTGAGACTTACGGGTCTACAGATGACCCACCTTTGTGCAGAGGAATGACGGTCACTGTTCTTCATTCATCAGGCATGAAGCCTGTTTGGAGGCTACAGTTAAATAGCAATTTCAGAGTGCCAGACAGGCCATGTTTCATTACACTTAGAAGGAGATCTGGGATGTTGTCTGGGCCTGTTGATGAAGTGTTCTTGGCCTTTGAGAGACCTGTTCCCTATTGATAGCAGGGGTAGTTATATTTGATGGTATTTCCTGAGGAAAGACTGAAGGGGAGACTAGGCTAAAGTTGGAGCCAAATTTGTCAGGCAGTAGGTTTGCTGTAAATTGTGGCTCAGTATAGTTAGCTCCATTAGCAATGAGCTCTGATCGCAATTGTGTATTGCCTTGTGGTTGTCCTTTGCCTGGGAGGCTAACTTTACCTCAGATTTGGCTTTGGCAGACTTTATTTGTCCTCTGATTTGTTTGTTTAGTTTGATGAGAGTGCTTTTAACCTGCTGGGTGCTGCGCCTCCTAATTTTTGCCAATGGAGAGATTAGAAGATCAGTTAGTTGAAGGGAAGAGGAGCAACTATGCAAAAAGCAAACTGGCCAAAGTTCTTCACATTGAGCAAGTTTAATAAATGTTTGCAAAATATGTAGCATTTTAAAAGTGCTTTAAAAGTCTTTCAACAGGAGTTTAGCCTATATGCATCTTCCTGAGGTTAAGAATGGTGCCCCCCCATAAATAATTATTCTAAATGTGAGGCTGTACAACCTCAGACTAAGGGTAATATAAGATATTACTTAAAAAATTAGCATTACTTCTTTGAGGCTGTGTACTTTGGCACTCAGAATATTTAATAAGCGTGTTATGGAGACAAAGCACCTCTTCGCACTGGGGGCAAAATTATAACATCCTTTTGTTTCATATTAGAAACTTATTATTGAGATTGGGGGAGTACAAGCATCATGCTGTAAAATTACTGCAACATGCAGTATAATGAATATCTTTACTTTTTTTAAGCAAGCAATTAACTATCATAAGATCCACAGTGTATCTACTACCTCTGTGTTTTATGGCTGACTGTCATAAACAGAAGTATATACTGCTTTTGAAAGTATGCACTGCAGAAATGTATTATGCTTAGACACAACTTTATTTCAAATCATATTCTTTTGTAAAAAAAAAAAAGCATGTTAAAGACAAATAGCAACTATATAAGAGTTAAGCCTAATGACTGCATTTGTAAGAATATCTCTAAACAGGTCTACCTCTAAATTTTGAAGTTTCACAAGTCCAAATTTTTTATGGTCAAGACCATAAGATTGAACTTGTGAAAGTTCAAAATTTAAATAAAAAAAATAAATAAAAACTATTTTTTTTATGTTTTTGCAGAGATGCAAATCACCCTGCCCCCAACCCCCACAGACCCACTAAATAAATATACAAACTCCTAGATTGCACTGCAGCAAGGAAAATGGTAAATATGCCATTCAAAGTGTACAATGATCTCCATTTAAACAGTTCAAACTTTCACAAGTTCGACCTTATGGTCCCGACCATAAGAAATCTGAACTTGTGAAACTTCAAAATTTAGAAGAAGATCCCTCTAAATATAGGAACAAAAGGAAAAGTAGTTGGTCAGTGAGTGACCAAGGCTTAATATTTTGCATTTTTCCATGACTGGTAATGTTGGCAGTTTGCAGATTGTGCTCAGGGATCTATTCAAGTTATTCATCTTACAATAGCTGCTGCAGAATCTGTAAGCCATCATTGAAGTGAGTGATCACAAAAACAGTTTCCCCAAGTAACAACAAGAACGACACAACATTCGTACTCTTTTCCTATCTTCTCTGAATAGTGCTGTAGCTGATTGTTGTCACTGTTGGTTCTTTTGTGCTATTTAGCATTTCTATTTTATCTGATGCTTAGTTTTAATACAGTAGATGTTTTTTGTAAGTATGTAATGTTTCAACATATTGTTATGCACCACTCGTGACTAACTGAACCGAGGATAACCCTACAATATGGAATTTGAATCTTAAAAAAAACTCTCCCAGAAAGCTGCACTGTACAGTTACAGGCAGACATGCAGAACTACATTTTCATAAATTAATCAGCCATGCATGGTCTTTAACAATGAAGTAATCTTTCATTCATGAGCAATCCTTATCCTTCTTGTCTGTCTCATAAACTATATCACAAGGAAATGCCTGTATATGGTGTTATCTCTTTGCCTTCATTGCAGAGGGATGCCTTTTATATCATAACAACTGATGCAAGTCATTTTAGTGAACAACTACTTTTATTGGTCATAATTCTTCTTCTAAACTAGAACCTTTTAGGAAAGCAATATTTACTGTTATGAAAAAAAATGTTTTGAAGTCAAGGCTGGCATATTAAAAACTTAGGTCTTTGTAATGATTTCCCTTGCTATGAAACACAAGCTGAAAAATCAAGCTAGTCTTTGGAAACTATACATACCCACTAATACTCAAGACCAAACATATTCTTAAAATGCAGAACATTATAAAAATATTTAACTGGAATTAAGGTCCCCATATAAGAATATTAGGTTTATTCTGACAGTTTTGAAACACACAAAACTGAAACAAGCAATCTTGAGACCATAATATGTACTCAGCATTGTTGAAAACCACTGTACTGAACTCCTGGTCTTGCCCCATACAGGACTCATGTTAGCACTCTTTCCTGGGTGCACACAGGTTGGGAGATTTGCTGTCTTACAATATTATGGTTTCAGGATTGCTGATTTCGATAGTGTGCATATCAAACTGAATATAAGATTAACAGAGACGGTCAAATAATGGCAAGTCAGTACATCTCTACCGTAACTGGTTCAGCAAAGTTTTGATATTTAGAGCATCACACTGTAGAACAGACCAGACCTCACACCACAAGTTCCAGGCCAGATGAATTCACTCAGTTTAGTACACAGACTGATTTATTAAAATAAAAAAAAACTTTTGCAGTAAAAGCTAACAGCAAAACTTTAAACTCTAATACCATTAATCGAAAATAACACTTCTCTGGAGCCTAGGCTTTCAGAAAAGCCTTTTCAGAGTACATCTTTATGCTAGTAAGCACACACTTAAATACATGCATTTAATCAATTAAATAATCATCCAATTAAGAATTCACTAAAAAGCCAACTAAAAAGGTTAACTTCAAATATTCTTTTTTTAACCTTCTTATATTAAATGTTTCCAAGAAAATTCCCTATTCAAACCTCTTGAAAACATAGCATCATATTTTAAAATAAATATTGCTTCCATCCTTAAGTGTTGCTTAATTTTTTTATCAGTACTAAACCTAGTATTCACTTGTTCCAAAACAGTTGCCTGTAACCCCTGTGGGTCTCCATTATGGTGTTCCTTAAAGTGCATAGCTACAGGACTCTGAAATCTTTGCTTTTTGATGTCCCTTATATGCTCTTTTAATCTTACAGCAAAACTTCTCTTGTTTTCACCAATATAAAATAATCCACAAGGCATTTTAAACTATATATAATCTTTTCACTATTGCAAGTGAAGCTGCCTCTTCTATCATTTTTTTTCCATTAATACTTTCTAAACTATCCACTATATATTTGCATACTGTGCAATTGTCACATGGAATAGTTCCATATCTTAATATATTATTTTCTATATTTTTGGTCTCTCAAATTGTCCAAGTACTAACATGTCTTTAAGAATCCTGCCTCTTTTATACGAAAAACAAAGTTTGACATTTTGTAGGTTGAATTTTTCTTTCTGTATATAAGACCAATAATACCTAACTATTCTCACTAATGTTAAACAAATAGTATACTAAAATATAACTCACTTCATTTTTCTTCAGCATTCTTTTTCTGCATTATTATGTTCTGTGCTTTATTCACTTCTTTATTCGTTACTTTATTATACGCCAACCATACTTTCTCTGGCTCATAGCCCCTTTCTACAAACATATTAGCTGTATTTTGAGCTTCCTTCTCACTCCTTCCTATCACTACATAAATGGTTAACCCTAACCATTTCCCCATAAGGAATGGAAGAAATAGTATGGGTGGGGTGACAGCTAGTACCATGCAACATAAAGCTTGGTTGTCCCATTTTTCTAAATATGTTAGTTTGAATCTTGCACACCAGAGCCACAATAAGGTGCAGGGGCAAAATAAAAGAACACCAGAGACTGCAGAAAAAATGATGTCCACAAAATCAAGGATTTTTAATGTCCACAAATTCAAGGATTAAGCACTTTTGTGCAGGTACTTCATCTGAATAAACAAGAGTAGTATTAAACACACTTAAATACCCCACCCTTGATCACATATCTAATAAGAATTACCCATTCATTAATATTTGCATGCCACAATATAAATGTTAAAAAAGATATATACATACAGTCAGAAATATAGGTAAACACCTATAACATTAAAATCACTCAAATAACACTCCAATGAAAAAAATTGAAATTAAAAAATTATTATAAATAATGCCCCCCCCCCCCCATTATACCATGTATGATTTTAACTTTAAAACACTGGTAATGGATAAACTCTCATTAAGGTCAGATGGGTTGGTGGCATCAAATCTAAGTTGCCAACTTAACTCCTTGACCTCCAACAAATCTTCCTAGGGTCCATCCCTAAGGCCCCTCTGCACACGTTCTAAAACAAAAAAGCCAAACCTGTGATCTTTATATTCACTAATGTGTTTGTCCTGGGCATTTTTCAAATCCCCTTTCTTTATGTCCAACCCATGTTCGTACATATGTTCCCTAAGTATCATCTTGGTTTTCCCCACATACAAATGTTCACATTTTTGGCACCTAGCTATGTAAATGACCCCCACAGAGTTACAACTGCTATAAACTTTCAAATAAATAGTAGAATGATTCACTTTAACATGGTCACCTTCCAAAAACATTTTATACTGGGCACAATTACCACATTTATAAGTTCCCCACTTTTTATTGCTGTAATCTAACCCATAGTTGAAGGTGTCATGTTCCAAGCGATTTTTCAAAGTTTTACCTCTCCTAAAAATTATCTGGGGTTTTTCTCTTGCCACGATGTTCATATCCTTAAAATGGGAAAAAAATATGCCAGTATTTGTATATGATTTTTTTTCTAATTTGGGATGTCTCATTACAATATTGAGTAATAAAGGTTCCCTGTAATTCCAAAATTTTGTTTTGCTTTTCCCCCTAAATGGATCACTGGTCAATATCACCTGGAAACTAATAATGGGAATGATGTCTCCATTTTCCCTCCTTGTTTTGACAACCTTACACACTTGAGAGACCAGCTCAACAGAGTGCCCTCTACATGAAAACATACGACCTAGTTTTTCACATTCTTTAACAAATGATTCCCAGTTAGAAACCATATGGGCAAGATGAATATAGTGGCCCTTAATGATACCAAATTTTTGATGTATTACTCTCAAAATGTAAAATACTGTTGCTGTATGTGGGTTTGCAATAAATATTGCTGACCCACCTCTTATTTTGCAATTCTTTGGAAATAGTAACATCTAGGTAATTAATAGAAAAGGGGTCGTATTGATAGGTGAATCTCAAAAAAGTGGTGGATGCATTCAAAAAATCAATAAACCCCTCTATTTCACCTGCAGTCCTATCCCACACAATAATAATATCACCCAAAAAATGGAGATATAATTTCCATTGTTTTACCCCAAAATGTGGGAATAGGATATGTCTCTCCCATTGTAACAATACGATGTTGGCAAATATGGGGGAAAATGTACAAACATGGGTTGGACATGAAGAAAGGGGATTTGAAAAATGCCCTGGCCAAACACATTAGTGAATATAAAGATCACAAGTTTGGCTTTTTTATTTTAGAATGTGTGCAGAGGGACCTTAGGGGTGGGCACTGGGAAGATTTGTTGGAAACCAAGAAGTTAAGTTGGCAACTTAGGTGTGATGCCACCAACCCACCTGGCTTTAATGAGAGTTTATCAATTACCAGTGTTTCAAAGTTAAAATCATACATGGTATAATAGAGGAGCCATTATTTATAATAATTTCTTAATTTCAGTTTTTTTCATTGGTGTGTTATTTGGGTGATATTAATGTTATAGGCGTTTACCTATATTTCTGTGTGTATTTATCTTTTTTAACATTTATATTGTGGCATGCAAATAGTTAATGAATGGGTGATTCTTGGTGGATATATGATCAAGGGTGGGGTATTTAAATGTGTTTGATACTACTCTTGTTGATTCTGATGAAGTACCTGTATGAAAGCGCTTAATCCTTGAATTTGTGGGCATGAAAAATCCTTGATTTTGTGGACATCATTTTTTCTTCAATCTCTGGTGTGCTTTGATTTTGCCCCTGGACCTTATTGAGGCTCTGGTGTGCAAGATTTTGTATTTGGTGTCTTCTTCATTGTGGTTCTACTGTTTTGTTTTTGTGATGCAGCATGCCTGGGCCAGGTGCTGAACATAGTGACGTGGAGAAATTAAATCAAAGGGTGGGTCTCTTAACCCAACTTCTTCAAGAGTCTCCAAGGTTAATAATATTCAACAGCAGTGTGATCGCATATCCGTTTTGGACAATGAGTTTCTTCAAGCACCTTCTTGCCTATTAACTACTGGTCAAAAGACTAATACAGCTTCCATTGCCCATAATAATAAACCCAGCAATGTAATAGCTGCAGTTTCAAATGTCAAGCAATGGCTCAATGGAACTGTTTCATTTGGGGGACCTGGTAACAAACACAGAGCCATTAACCTTCAAAAATGCTCTGTTTTCCTTTGAAAAAAGTGTTTTCAAGTGTAAAAAAATTACAACTTGAGAGCACATATTTACGTGAATGCAAAAAAGTTAAATGGATTCCAAAAGGGCTTCAGACTTGGAAGTTGCCCAACGGAGTGAAATGGGTACTCTGTTTTATGAGGAACTCCTTCATTTATTTGACCAGCATGGTTGTAAACTGCTTGAGTGCCTGGTCAAATACAATCAGAAAGAAATTGATGCCTTGATAGTGGAATCCAAACAATTAGATCATGTCATTCATAGTGACCTGTTGTTTCTGGACTTTAAAAATGATTATGTGACTATTTTTAACAAAGTAGACAACAAATTGAACAAAATAAAAAATAATAAGGCAAAAAAATTTGAATGGGACTGCATAGCTTATGCGGCAGGGAAGGCGTACCCTAAACTACCAATGATCAATCAGAAAGGTGAGAATGATGACGTGTTTCAGTGGAAGGAATCTAGGAGGTTTGATAATCAGGCCTATGTAGAAACTGAGGCCCCTTTAGGAGCAAATCAGAAACACGAGCTCTGGAGATCTGAACAGATCCAGAATAAAATAAATCAGAACCAGGGGGGTTGTCGCCATTCATGGGGACATCAGCAGGGGAATTGCAAGCAAATGAAGTGGCCATACAATCAAAATTGGTGATAGAAGATGAAATAGAGGTTCCAGATGTAATCATGGACTTGGATAGAGCCATTAAGGCCAATCCGAAGAATACCAGGGCTTTGCCATTTCCTGGGACATTTTCAGGGTAATTACAAACTAATACAATGGTTATTCAATTGTAATTGGTGATAGAAGACAAATTTATGTTGCTGGATGGCTTTTTGGACATGGAGAGAACCACAAAGGGTGATCCAAGGATTATCAGCAACAAAACAGGTGACTTTGTGTTATACAATTACAGTTACTTTTATTGCAGTGTTGAACATGCGGATTTATTGAGTAGGGGGGATTATTTTGTCCCCTTGGCCAATGTTAGGATTGATAAACTTTTTATTGATTTAAAATTGTTTCTTAGAAAAGTGAATTTTAACATTTTGTTTTAAGATGGGTCGGAAGGTATGGGGGAGGTTATAAAGAGGAGTAGTGTGTTTAATCCACCTATACCCCTTCCCTTGATTATTTTTGAAAAGTTGGTTGAATTCGAGTTTAGGGGCCTAGTAGGGAAGGCCTCTTATGGTAATGGGAATTTAAACATTCAAGAACTTGGCTTATTAAGAGAACTTTCCAGGAATAAACAGCTCAGGGCAATGAAACCTGATAAGGGAGGTGGGGTGGTCATCACGAGTAAGGAGGAATACGTGAACAAAATGTTGTGTCATGTCAACAATTTTGATTTATATGAAGAACGTCTTTGAATACCATAAATTTGGCATACAAACCTATTGACTTTTATTTACAAGATATGTTAGATGAGGAAGAAATTTTACAAAGTGTTTTGAGTACTTTCAGGGCAAGCACCCAGTGGTACCATGTATTTTTGGTATCCCGAAGATACACAAAAGTACCACTAACCCGCCAATGAGACCTATTGAAATCAAAAACCCACCCCCTAGGGAAATATGTTGAAATTATGTTAAAGAACTGTTTGGAGACATCTGATCATATCTGCAAAGATTCCAGGAAATTTCTGATGAAAATAAAAAATGTTGAATTCAGTGAACAATGTATTTTTATGATGATTGATGTGGTAGAATTGTATAATGTAATCCCACATGATGTGGGATTAGAATGGTTTCAAGATGTTTTTATGTGAATGTACTGTCTTGGACAGCAATGTACTAGTTTTATGTATGGAACTGGTTTTAAAACACATTTATGTATATTTAGAAGGTCAGTATTACAAGCAAAGGAAAGTGGTAGCAATGGGGGCCTCTTGTGCCCCCATTTTTGTGAACATAATTTTGTTACAATGGGAGAAATATATCCTATTCCCACATTTTAGGGTAAAACCATGGAGATTATATCTCCGTTTTTTGGATGATATTATTATTGTCTGGGATAGGACTGTAGGTGAAATAGAGGGGTTTATTGAATTTTTGAATGCATCCACCCCTTTTTTGAGATTCACCTATCAATACTACCCCTTTTCTATTAATTACCTGGATGTTGCCATTTCCAAAAGATTTGCAAAATAAGAGGTGGGTCAGCACTATATATCGCAAACCCACATAATCATCCCCCACATCAAAAATTTGGTATCATTAAGGGCCAGTATATTCATCTTGCCCATATGGTTTCTAACTGGGAATTGTTTGTTAAAGAATGTGAAAAACTAGGTCATATGTTTTCTTGTAGAGGGCACCCTGTTGAGCTGGTCTCTCAAGTGTGTAAAGATGTCAAAACAAGGAGGGAAAATGGAGACATCATTCCCCTTATTAGTTCCCAGGTGATATTGGCCAGTGATCCATTTATGGGGAAAAGCAAAACAAAATGTTTGGAATTACAGGAAGACTTTATTACTCAATATTGTAATGAGGCATCCCAAATTATAAAAATCATATACAAATGCTGGCATATTCTTTCCTATTTTAAGGATATGAACATCGTGGCAAGAGAAAAACCCCAGATAATTTTTAGGAGAGGTAAAACTTTGAAAAATCACTTGGAACATGGCACCTTCAACTATGGATTAGATTACACCAACAAAAACTGGAGGAACTTATATATGTGGTAATTGTGCCCAATATGAAATGGTTTTGGAAAGTGACCATGTTAAAGTGAATCATTCTACTATTTATTTGAAAGTTTATAGCAGCTGCAACTCTGTGGGGGTAATTTTTGTAGCTAGGTGCCTAAAATGTGAACATGTTTATGTGGGGAAAAACCAAGAGGAAACTTAGGGAATGTATGTACGAACATGGGTTGGACATAAAGAATTTGAAAAATGCCCTGGACAGACATATTACTGAATATAAAGATCACAGGTTTGGCTTTTTTGCTTTAGAACGTGTGCAGAGGGACCTTAGGGGTGGACCATGGGAAGATTTGTTGGAAACCAAGGAGTTAAGTTGGCAACTTAGGTTTGATGCCACCAACCCACCTGACCTTAATGACAGTTTATCCATTACCAGTGTTTTAAAGTTAAAATCATATATGGTATAATGGGTGGGGGGGCATTATTTATAATAGTTTCTTAATTTCAGTTTTTTTCATTGGAGTGTTATTTGGGTGATTCATAGGTTCATAGGTTCCTAGGAAGGTACTAGGCTATTGTCCCAAGGGCCTAATTAAGCCTAGCCAACAAAGTTTCCTGGTTTACACCACCCAAGAAAGTAAATTTCCTATGCCCCTGTTGAATAGAGCCACAGAAGTGATCCCCAGGGTGTATTTCCTATTTCCCATCCACTCATCAAGATTTTTCTTGAAGAGTGCTAATGAGGAACTTTGCTTGACATAGATGGGTAGCTTGTTCCAGAGTATAGGAAGTCTCTAGGACAGGAATCTATCCCTCCAGCATGTCCTGTTTATTGTGGTGACAAGGTTTAGGTCAATAGAACATGTAGCTTGGAGGGATTGGGATTTCTTTAGGTGTAGCATGTCCAACAGCTCAGGGTTTAACATAGCTTTATATGTTAGGCAGAGATCTCCTCAGAGTAGGTGATATGCTACAGAGTAAAGCTGGAGTTTTTGAGACAGTCAGTGTAGGGCAACTGTTTGAGGCCAGCAATCCTCTTTGTGAGGTACTTCTGTTGCCTTTCCAGCTGCTGCAGATGTCTTGTGAGGTACATTCCAAAAGGGGCATTGTACTCTATAATGGGTCTAATGAGTGCCGAGTAGAGGGGAACAATGACCTCTTTTTTCCTGGATGAGAACTGTTTTGTGATTAGGTGTGCCACATAGAAGAATTTCCTGACTACTGTGGTGATGTGATTATCAAAGGAGAGACTACTGTCCACCTGAGTCCCAAGGTCTCTTATCACACATTCAGCATTAAGTAGACTGCCAATTATGTGGTAGTTCATGGGTACAGAGTTTTTACCAAAGGGGATGACAATGCACTTTTTGGCATTGAGCTTGAGGCCATGCCTCTAATACCAGGCATCTGTCTCAGTGAGGCCCTTCTGTAGGATGTCCACATCATTTGGGGACTCGACTATGGCTCCTACTTTGCAGTCATCTGCGAACTTCATTAGCCAGAGGCCTTTTGTGTTAGCCTGTACTTCAAAGAAGTAGATACCAAACAGAAGAGGTCCCAGCACTGAATCGTGTGGTACTCCACTTGTCACTAGTATGAAGTCAGATTTGGAGTCTGCAACTTTTACACTGTGGGTTCTGTCAGTGAGCCAGTTGGCAACCCATCTTGTGATGTAGGAATTTATACCTAGTTTAGCGAGTTTAGCTATTTTTCTGACTGTGTGTATTTATCTTTTTTAACATTTATATTGTAGCATGCAAATAATGAATGGGTGATTCTTATTCGATATGTGATCAAGGGTGGGGTATTTAAGTGTGTTTGATACTATTCTTGTTGACTCTGATGAAGCACCTGTAGGAAAGCACTTAATCATTGAATTTGTGAACATCATTTTTTCTTCAGTTTTTGGTGTGCTTTGATTTTGCCCCTGAACCTTATTGCGGCTCTGGAGTGGAAGATTTTGTACTTGGTGTCTTCTTCATTGTAGTTCTATATTTTAGTTTTAAGTTTACCATCTACTTCCCCTTCTGTTGTAATATCCAGATAATTTACTGCCTTTCCTTTTTGTAACCCATCAAACTTGATCTCAAACCTGTTGACTTGCAGTTCTTGAACATACCTTTCCACTTCCCCATAGCCCCCTTTGCAAACAAAAATGAAATCAAATATGTATCTATAAAAATGAACATGTTTTCAAAAAAATAATTCCTATACACATAAAAAAATTTCATAGAGACCCATGAACAAGTTAACATATGTGGGGGCAAAAGCTGCTCCCATAGCTGTCCCACACTTCTGAAGATACAGAGAGCCATCAAATTCAAATTTATTATTTTCCAAACACAACAATGTCAGTTATATGATATACTGTGTACTGGAGCTCTTCCCTAGAAAAAAAATATATAGCTTCTATGCCATAACTATGTTTAATGCTAGTGTATAGGCTGACTACGTATGTCACTATAAAACACATGTTCTTCTGCCATCTTATTTTCTTTACTTTATCCAAAAAATAAAAACTGTCTTTGATATATGAAGGTAATTGCATTACCTTTTTAACAAAAATTGATGCAAAAAAAATCCCAAATTATGGGTTACATAATTACAGGGAGATACAATGGGATGACCTGGAGGATTAACCATACTTTTATTCAAGTACTTATTTCTAGCATTTTCATGACTAAATAATTTAGTCTAACCCCTTTATGTATTAATTCTTCATAGTTTTTGACCATCTCCTGATAAGTTAAAAACCTACTTTTTCATATATTTTATCATTTTCTAGATGCTGTAAACACATACTTACATAGTTGTCCCCCCCTTATCTGATGGCTTAAACATGAGTTCCTTTCTTTCCCTTAAAATTTTTAAGGTCACCCATTCTTTTTGTGTCATATTATATTGAATTTCACTTCTAAAAATATTTTTGCACTCTTGCTCTATTGCATAGTTTAACATATGATGAAACATTTCAATTTTGTCACACATAAAAGGAGGCATAAATTTGCTTTTATAAGAAACCCCACTAGTATCAAAAGTTTTGATATTTTTGGCATTAGTCAATTAGAGTAAATATAACTGATTGAATTTAACCATATACGTCACATATTAAGACCCAAACCAAATGACACATAGCTGCCCCTCTGCTTATTATTAATTTCCATAGTCAATGGAAATAGGATATAGGTAACAGTTTACCCCAAAAGAAGAGAAAATGTCATCATAAATGTTTTCAGATTGATATACTAGCATAAGTACTTCCAGACATTATGCTCACTAGAAGTGAAATTGTCCAAATGTAGATGACAACTTTAGATTAAAAGAAGACAATCATATTTAATTTTTCCAGCCAAATTAAAGCATTTGCACAATGTTATAGTCTTGATAGTTTTGATTCTGTGCAAACAGCATTAGTTGATTTTAAAACCCTGGCTTCCTTGTAGACTTTATACTATAATACATAGACTCAGCTGATAGCTTTTATCCCATACTTTTTTCAGATCACCAGTAATTTCCTCTTCCTATTGTGATTTAAAGAAACCTGTTTGTTCTTTCTTTTTGGCCCTTTCATTTTGATATTTACAATCATGTTCATACTGACTTATTCTTATGATATGTATTGTTTGAATCATCCAAAGAAATAATGTTTAATAGACAATTATTTGGTTCAAAAAATAATATTAATTGCCTATCTATAGGTGGTAAATAGTCTACATGATAAATATAGAGGTCGAAAGTGTTTTACCTAAATAATAACCAAGAGAAATTAAAAGAGTTATACCCTTGTCATCCATTACTACTTCAAAGGCCTTGTTTTATCAGTATTTAAAGGAAGACAGGAAAAAATTATCTTTAATAAAAATTAAAGTATACACAATAATATGTATAAGTGTTTTGATATTTGTAACATTCTAAAATTATATTGTCTGGTTCATATGTTCACAGATTCATAGGAACTTACTAGGAGTACATAAGAAGCCTAGCATTACATTCCCATTGTAGTTTTTAACTCTTATATTTTGAGTACAAATAACGAAGAGATGTGCAAGACAAGTATATGCTGAGACATTCACTTGTTCCTATCCGTGAAGAAAGTGGATGCTAGTAATTAGGGGTAAACTTGTAGTCGCTCATCCAAATTATGTTTGAATAAAGTAAGAGAAGCACTTCACGTTATGTGGACTGGAAGAAGGTTCCACAGAAGAAGCATTCTTTGTGATATCTGTCTATCCCACCAGCATATTCTATTTATGTCTCAAAACAGATTGACATCCTTTGGGCAGGAGTTCATGCTACCATTGGGACTGCAAATACGTAATAGGTCTAACAGGATAGAGCCTGATGAGGTTTTATACAAAAGGCGGAGTTTGCCTCTTAGTACCTTAGCTTATATGATACCAAGAAGAGGGATGAGGATTTGATATGATCTGCATAGTTTTTGTGATTTAGGACCATCATTTTTTTAGTTAGAAAGCATTGTGGTCACATCAATTGTGATGTGTTTGGACAAGTATATGCTAAATGGGGCATTGTATTCAATGACTGCCCAATGACAACTGAGTACACTAGAATAAGTACATCCCTTAACCTAGATGCCATACCTTTAAATATAGGTCCTTGCAATATTGTATACATCGTAATCAAAGGGCAGTTCATTGTCAACATAGGGTGCCAGATCCCTGACTTCAGGGTTTTTTTTTTTGGAAAGGCCCTTAAGGAGGACTTTGGTGTCTTCTAGGTAGTTGGTGATAACACAATGTTTACCAACATCTGCTAACTTGTTCATCCATAAACCCTTAATATTTACCTTGACCTGAAAGTAAATACCAAAGAGGAGTGGTCCAAGGACTGAACCCTGGGATACATTACTAATGATAGGACGTTTAGAAGAGGTTGAGCCACCCACCTTAATTTCTTGGATTCTGATTCTAAGCCATTTCACTATCCATTGAGTTATGTAGGGATTTACACTGAGCTGAGAGATTTATCTACAATGTCTGAGTCTGTGATGCATTTTAAATGCCGTTGTGAGGACAAGATCTGTAGATTGTACAAATTTTCCCTCATCCATTGCTTTGGTAACCTTCTTGAAGAAGCAAACCAGGTTAAGCAGGTGGGGTC
Source organism: Protopterus annectens (assembly GCF_019279795.1). Taxonomy (NCBI): domain Eukaryota; kingdom Metazoa; phylum Chordata; order Ceratodontiformes; family Protopteridae; genus Protopterus; species Protopterus annectens. Next base: position 1,422,644,380 of record NC_056741.1, read on the forward strand.
TGCCTTTGATGAAACTGAACTGGCTTGAGCTTGGGACTTGTAGGTTACCTATGTCTTTATTAATTTTACAGTGATCCTTTTCCTGGACTTACAGATGATCTGGCTTATTATGGATCTATAATTATCCAGGTCCACTGACTAGTTGGATGATACTACTCTAAGTATTTCAGAGATGAAGATTATCTTTTATTTTTTCAGTTATCTTTAATATTTTGCCTCCTGTCTATAGAACATCTATAAGGCAATATGTTTATATGCAAGAGAATGTTAAATTCTTTAGATGATTTCAGATTTCTCACCACTTCTTATACAATTTCTGATTAGTGATAAATTATGAAAACATATACATAATTACTGGTATAATAATGACAAAAAGGATTGCTATTATTGAGATTGCTGACAGTCAAATTATTACTGAAAGCCTTTGTTTATATTCAATAGAATATTTTACAGGAAGAAGAAAGAATATTAATTAAGTTTTGAAAAGTCATTGAGGACGTACAGCAGTATACATTGTTACTGATGCAAAATGGTACCATAAATAACCAGAACATAAGAAACTTATGCTTCATTTGAATTGTGAACATAAATAACAGCAAAACCAAGAACACAAAAAAAACCCAAAAAAAAACAAATGGATGCCACCAGTGAAGCTGGAGTCCTAACATATAATCCTTTATTATTAAAACAGTAGGAGCTGTTTTCCCTCTGATGTAGACCTAGAAGGTTGGTTGCATGCTACTAACCTTTCCTTTTCCTTGGTGGTCAGAGTTGAACTAGGAGACCATTTGGTTTTTACTTTGCTATCAGACTTTGAGAAAAAAAATTATACAAAATAAGAAATTGCAGTTGGAGAACTACTATTTCACCGAATGTATATGATGTAATTTCGTTCTGAAAGGACTACAAGCATGGAAATGCCCTAATGGTGTGGAACTTAACTCTGCCTTTTATTTGGAGACTGTCAAGTTGTTTAATGAAGATGCTCATTAAGTACAATAACAGTAAAATTACTGGACTTGACAATGAATTAAGGGAACTTAATGAGACTATCAGGAAAGACTTATCTTTCTCTAATATTAAGCAGCAATATATAAGTATTTTCCACAAAGTTGACAATTATATTAGTAAAAACAAAGCACAGAAGGTTGAAAAATTACAGAGGGACATTACTGACTAAGAGTTAGGGAAGGTAAATCTAGTTCTGCGACCAGCTCATGGTAACACAAATATTTGGTACAGGGACAATCTTGAGTCTGTTAATGAAATGAATGACAATGAGGACGTTGAAAGGTTTTTTTTTTTTGTTTTTTTTGTTTTTTTTTTTTTTTTAGAACAACCCCAAGTCCAATGTTCAGAGGGCTTGCAAACTGACACCAGGGCAACAACCATGGCTTGAGAACTGGCTTGAGTTCCCAGCTGAGAGAGACATTGGGGAATTTTTGAAGAGGGGGCAGGGACAGATTCAGGTAGTAATGTGTATATGTGTATGTAATAAGACTTTGCATACCACTGTAAATGACACATTTAAAGTTTTTAATTTGTCCAGTGTTGTACTTTCTGAATCATGTACTGCTATTTTTAGAAAAGGCTTCACTTCCATTCCCAGTTTTAAAGAAGACATTGTCCATGTTTTGACACTGTTAAATTACTTATTAGAAGTCTAAATTTGAGACTGTTTTTTTAATGATAAAGCTGCCATTTTACCTTCCCTTGCTGGTACATTACATAGACACAGTACCTTTATGCCACCCCCAACTTTTTACTTTCTGTTTTTGAAAGGTTAAGTGCAGGTCAATTTAGACACATTTTCTTGTTCAATAAACAGAACAGGTTAGTTCCTGATAATTTATCCCATGATGAAAGAGATGGACTGCACACACTGGCAAATGATAAACATATCAGGATAATGAAACCAGATAAGGGTGGGGAGTGGTAATTGTGAACAGCTTCAATTATTCATCCAAAATGTTTATCTTACTTTACAGTGATATCACCTATCAAAGAGTGTCTCTGAATGAAATTAATGTTGTATATGCCAAAGTAGATTTCTTTTTGCTTGACATGGTCACACAGGGTGAAATTGGATCTATGTTATATGATCGAAGATCTACTCTTCGAACACATAATCATCAACAAATACACAGCAAACACTGTAAACTGCAAACAGCCACATCTGCAAATTTTTTCCCTGGGAAATATTTCATGGCGCCGTAACAAAAGCAATTTAAAACACTAATCAAGTGGGGGGGCTTCACCCACCACACCCCCCTTAACTAAATACACCAACTTTGAGATCGCTCTACATTGAAAAAAAGGCCATTTCCCAATAATGGCCAACTGAACTGGAAAGTACTAATCAATTATCCTAAATCTTGGAAAAGGGAATCACTCTGAGAATAAACAACTGTTGTCAGAATTAACAGCATTTTAGTGTTCTTTTAAATACATGCAATCCACCCATCAGTTTTGAGTTATTTAGTACTTGTTGGTTTTAATTTATTAGCTGTTTATACTTATAGTTTTACTGCATATGTTGACTTTAGATGAACAATGTGGTTATTTCTTCTTTTCTAATAAAGTTTGTTCTGAAAAAAGCTGGATTTGATACAGCCTATTACAGATAAGGATTATAAAGTTAGTACTAAAGTAAATTAGACTGAAGGCCTTACTTGTAGTACTATCAGGATATAGACACCAACCAATCAAGATATATAACAAAGTTATATTTTTAAAGGAATTGAAGGAGGGAGGGAGAAACCTTTCCTCAAATTAATAAAATTAGATAATTACATCTGTATGACATAACAGAGTTTTAGGATCTGAAATGCTTGCTTCCAAACTCTATAAAGTGTTTAAGTCTATGTCAGTTTCAGTTTTTCAGTACTTGATACCATTGTGGATTGTACCTTGGTGGACAATTCCACCACAATGGGCTCTAGCAAAGCTCCTATGACTATCAATGGGATAGGAGATTTATATAATACCAGTAATTAAATACAGTAATTGTCAGTGGACATTCAATCAGATCTAGTTACAAAATTCAAAAAATAATTTATCCATGGTAAAATGGGTTTATGAAAGAAAAATATCATAAATCAAAATATTTTTCTTATTAAAATATCAACCTGACCAAGAAGTCATTTAAGAACTAAATGAACATTGATAACTATTATGAAACTATCATAATATTTTACTGAGCTTATCACTTTGAAACATTACTTTATACTAACCAGATTATAATGGGTACAGATATTTTCCAAATGGATACCATTATTCAAGAATTTTTACTGACCCTAAAAACAGGCAAAGTACTTTCACCATTCTTTTAATGCTAATTACAATTAACTTTTTTTAAATTCAATTGAAGTTCAAAGGACTACAAATGCATTTGATTTTCAAAGTGGTTTCAAGCTGCATTTTGTGTTTAACGCTTGATGTCAGTCTCATTTTTGCCTTCTTTTTCAGTCCTGTTATTTCCTTAATTTTCAGTCAAGATTATTGATTTTCATAATTACATTTTTTTCTGTTTTGTGTAATGTTTTAATTGTTTTTGTATGGATTATTTTCATTAGTAGTTAGTCTGATGGTTACTTTAATAAAGAATTGTTACCTTTCTGATGCACACAAATAGCATTACATTTATTAAGGGGTAATTTAAAACACTGAAAATTAAAATAAGATTAAATATTATACTCAAAAAATCAAATCATTAAAATGTAATATTTAGACAAAAGCTAGTTTATTTGAAAAACATTTTCAGTAAATTAAAAATGATGGGTTTGACTAAAATGATGTCCAGACAGAGTTAAAAATGAACAGTAAGAACACAATCACCACCTTGTTAATTTAATCTGCAGCTGCTAGCATATGCTTTGTCAACCTCTATTATAGATCAGCGCCTCTCTGACTGAAACTTTCATGGAAGCAAATTATAACCATCCTTAGCTTTATTCTTAACCATATCCAGATAACAAGCTGAAAAGCTGCTAGGGACGCTACCTAGTACAAGTTTATTTAGCAGTCATGGACCTGACCTTTGCTCTCTGGCAATACGTTTTTCAGTTAACCTATCTGCTATGGCTCATATATTTAAACTTTCCTTTTTTTCTGGCATACTTTCTGATAATCCAAATGTTGGTTTGAATCTTTGTTCCAAGAAAATAGAGAACAAAGTAATTGCATTATCTACTGCATTAAATCTGCTCACACCCATTTGCTAGTTACTGTCTTTACATGTATGGTTACTTCCCCACAGTCAGCACAGTATTAGTAATCATGAGGTAGTACGGGTTCCTATTAGAATGACAAAAACGCATTTTGTCAAATGTGTTTTCGTAGACACATGTAGGGCGAACAGGCAAAACAGCGAAGTGGCTGTTCAGCGAATTCTTTCTCTGGGAAAGAAGTCGCTTGACCGCTTTGTTGCTTTGCCATGTTCTGAAGTGTAGTGTGGTCCCATGGCTGGTATAGCTCCCGAGCATGAATGTGCAACAGTTACTAACCTTAGGGTCAGGGTGCGAGTTAAGGTAAGTGCATATGTACGAAAGTGTTTACTGTTTTTTATTTTGCATTAGATATATGGTTGAGTTATGTGTGTATGTGTTTTCAGATGTTTTCTTTTGTTTTGGGGGGTAAAATTAGGGTTAAGGTAAGTGTGTATGTGTTTGGAACTGTTTATGTAAATGTGCGACAGTTATTGACCTTAGGGTTAGTGTGCGGGTTAAGGTAAGTGCATATGTTTTAAAATATTTTCTGGGGTTTTTTTTTGTTAGATGTTTGTTTGTGTTTGTGTCTTTCGGCTTTTCCCAGTTAGGGCTCACCACAGCGGAACTCCGGTCTGCTAAGGATTGATAGTGGATTTTTACATACCGGGTTACCAGCCCTGATGCACAACCTTCAATGAAGGCATGCCCCATTCACGTATGCCTCCGCACAGAAGACGCTCTAGCTGAGAATCGAATGGGGCAACGTCTTGCTATGGGGCGACAACGGTACCGCAGCACCACCATGTATGCTTGGATTATGTGCATATGTGTATTTAGTTGTTTACTGTTTTTTTTGGGGGGGGTATAATTAGGGTTAGGGTATGTGTGTATGTATTTGGAAGTGTTTAATGTTTTTTTTTGGGGGGTTGGAACAGTAATTTCTTTCCCTAGGAAAGAAATTGCTGTTCTGTGGTTTCGACATTTTCAGCTTTCACTGAAAATGTGTCGATAAAACATCGTTCACTGTTTTCAGCGTTCAATGTTTCAATATAGACCCGGTAGTACAACTGCATTACTTTCATGATATGATAAATCTGTCTTAGCATGAACTAATCCCTCAAGTAAAACTGCTGTACAATCTCAGCCTCACTACAGGATATGTGCCCAAAGAATGGCGTACAGCAACAGTGGTCCCACTCCACAAAGGTGGCGCCTCTGCGGACCCTGGAAACTATCGCCCCATAAGCCTGACTAGCCTAGTCTGCAAGGCTATGGAGAGGATCATCATGGAACTCAAAAACAAAGACATTGGGGACCTACAGACACTAGATCCTACCCAATTTGGCTTTGTCAAGGGCAGATACTGCCTTTTGAACCTGGTCGACTTCTTTGAAACAGTCACCAAGGCCATAGATGAAGGGAAGGTAGTCCACACAGCCTATCTGGACCTTGCAAAGGCATTTGACACAATACCCCACTCGGGCATCATAGATAAGCTATCCAGCCTAAATATAAACCCCTATGTCATAAGATGGGTCGCAAACTGGCTCAAAGACAGAACCCACAGAGTCAGCGTTGCTGGAGCCATGTCAGATTTGAAACCGGTCACAAGTGGCATCCCACAAGGTTCTGTCCTGGGACCTCTCTTGTTCGGTATTTACTTTTCTGAGGTACAGGCCAATGTGGGAGGACTATGGCTCACCAAGTTCGCAGATGACTGCAAACTGGGTGCCATAATCGACTCTCCAGCTGACACAAACATCCTTCAAAAAGGTCTCGCAGAGACGGATAACTGGTACCAGAGCCACGGTCTAAAGCTAAATGCCAAAAAGTGTATAGTCATACCCTTTGGCAAAAACAATATGCCCACAAATTACCACATAGCTGGTAACCCATTAAGTACTGAGAAAGTAATTAGGGATCTGGGGACCCAAGTTGATAGCAATCTCTCCTTTGACAACCACATTGCCAAAGTGGTCAGAAAGTCCTTCTACATAGCCCACCTCATTATGAAAGGATTCACATCTAGATCAAGAGAGGTAATCGTGCCCCTTTATTCATCCCTCATCAGGCCCATCATAGAATACAATGCCCCCCTTTGGGATGTACCTTACCCAACACCTGCAGCAATTAGAAAGACCCAAAAAGTACCTCACCAGGAGGACCAAGGGATTCAAACAGATGCCATATGCTGCTCGGTTAAAAAAACTCCAGCTCTACTCAGTTGCATACCGCCTACTTCAAGGCGATCTATGCCTGACATATAAATCTATGTCCAACCCAGAATTAATGGACATGCTCCACCTCAGTAAATCTAAATCCCTTAGAGCCACGTGCTCGAGGGACTTGAACCTCAGCACAGAAATAAATAGAACATGCTGGAGGGACAGATTCATAACCCAGAGGCTCCCTTTGCTCTGGAATAGAATTCCAATTCATGTTAACCAGAGCACGTCACTGACTCTCTTCAAGAAGAATCTTGATGAGTGGATGGGGGATCGTAGGTTTGTCCCGGGGATTACTTCTATGTCACTATTAGACAGAGGCACAGTAAACTAAACTTTAAAAAGGGCACAGTATACTCAAATCAAGGGGTGGCATAAGCCAAACACAATCGGGCTAGGCTTATAAATGCCCCAGGGCAGATAGCCTAGTATGAACCTATGAACCTATATAACAAGCACTTTTTGTAGACATACGAAGAATAATCTGTGGTGCTGTTCAAAGCATTTTAGTGAAATAATTGCAGTCCTTTGGATTTATGAAAACTTCAGCCAGTGGAATTTTTTCGTCATTAAAAAAAAAAAAACATTAACCATCACAGGTAAATTTGTACATACAATCACACACAAATATATATCAGGTATTTTCCTGTAGTATGTACATGTTTGCACTTTCTTCTGCATTATTATCAGTTGTTTATGATGGGGGGTATCTATTCTCTATGTGACAGTCTGTAAGGATGGAGACAATTCAGAGCAGTATCTGTTTTATTTATCTTCTGTTGACTAGATTAGTTCCTCTAGGCCAGCGCCTCTTTTCAGGGAGAGGTGGCATTTGTACTGACTAGAGGAAATTTGGTCAGAGCACCAGGGAACTTCTACTCTTTTCCATGAGTGTCATGGGTTCTTCTACATTCAAGTGAGCTGCCACTACATCAAGCAGACAGGGGCTTGGCTTTACATCTCACTCAGTAGTGTTGCACCCCCCCCCCCCCCACACCCATGTTATGTTCTACAGTATCAGTAATGGAAAATTAAGCTAAGCACCTGCAGTTGGATTAGAACCCATAGCTTTCTGATATTCTGGCATCAAAGGCAAGAATGTAGCTTGATTTACCACTGGATAATGCCAGTAGTGTACAGAAGTTACTTGTAGCAGAACACAATCCACATTGTAGTTATCAGATGCCAAAAGCCACAAAAGATGCTGTAGATCAATGACATGAGGCAACTGTTAGGAATTTAACAGTTGTCCAACAATCAAAAAGCAAATGATGCTAGTAAACAGTTCCTCCAGCAATACATCCAAATTATAAAGCAAGTAGAGGAGGCTCCAGACCACGGCTGTACAACACATAAAAAGGTTTATTAAAATAACAATCAAGTACCAGGTGAACACTTTCGTGGCACAAACCACTTCATCAGACAATACAAGAATGCTGCTCTACAAAATTTATCCTCAGTGCTTCAATTAATTACGCAAACATCTTTGTCCTTTAAACAAATTTAAAGTTACACAGTAAGGAATAAAAACCAGTACATAAAGGGCTAATCAACCTAAGCACTGCCCTACAAAAACATTCCTGCAACCCTCATAAAAATTGACAAACACAATCCCCCTAAGATAAATTCATATTCATATGACTTAAATATAGGCAAATATGCATATAAAAATAAAAATATAAATAAACAAATATTCATAGACATTCCTGCATATATTAATACAAACATACAAATAACCTACTAAAACACATCTATCTGACTTAGTTATAAGTTTATGAAATTTTATAAACAATGCTTAGGACATGTGGAAAATGTAATATTTGTATTTATGCATTTTATATATATATATATATATATATATATATATATATATATATATATAGATAGATAGATAGATACTGAAGGGGAATTTATTCATCCAGATACAAAGAGAGTTTTTACATTTAAGTTGGCAGCCAACTGTAACAGCATGAACATTGTCTATTTAGATCCTTGTTCAGCCTGCACTTCTTTCTATGTGGGAATGACCACACAGAGACTGAGAGATCGCATGAGGGAACACCTGTATGAAATTGCAAGAGGGGCAGATACTAATGCCCTAGCAAGACATGTTAGGGAGGTTGGAGATGTACATACATTTACATTTTTGGTGATAGATAAGGTATGTATCAACAATAGAGGGGGAGATGTTAAGATTAAAGTAGAAACTAAAGAATTGGAGTGGATTGTAAGGCTATGGGCCAATATGGGAAAAGGCTTAAATGATAAAATCATTTTCAAACCAATCCTGATGACTAGGGACTTACAGAAGTAACTATGTTAAGTATCATTGGAAATGGACCCATATTGAGCTCCAATATATTAATCTGGAGGTTTTCTATGTGGGACAAGATTTAATATTTAAGTTATATTTAATATGGCTTGATATGTTATCATACTGCAGTCCTAAGCATTGTTTATAAAATTTCCTAAACTTATAACTAAGTCAGATAGATGTGTTTTTAGTAGGTCATTTGTATGCTTGTATTAATATATTCAGGAATGTCTATGAATATTTGTTTATTTATATTTTTATTTTTATTTTTATATGCATATTTGCCTATGTTTAAGTGATATGAATATGAATTTATCTTGGGGGGATTATGTTTGTCAATTTTTATGAGGGTTGCAGTAATGTTTTTGTAGGGTAGTGCTTGGGTTGATTAGCCCTTTATGTAGTGTTTTTTATTCATTACTGTGTGACTTTAAATTTGTTTAAAGGACAAGGATGTTTTACATAATTAATTCAAGCACTGAGTATAAATTTTGTAGAGCAGCATTCTTGTATTGTCAGATGAAGTGGCTTGGGTCACTAAACCCCTCACCTGGTACTTGATTGTTATTTTAATAAACCTTTTTAGGTGTTGTACAGCCGTCGTTTGGAGCCTCCTCTACTTGCTTTATAATTTGGATTTAACAGTTGATATAAGCAGGATACAACATAAACTGTATGTATATAAATACCTTCATTGGCACAGACTGAGCGTCCAAGCAGATTTGCAACTTGTAATGGTGTTGAGAGGGATAAGAATTTTAGAAAATTTCCCAAATATGGAAACACGCCTCCTGAAGTAATGAGGCACTGGTAGTAGCTCAGCTTTTCTTAAAGTTTTGACTATCTAAATCTAATGAAATGCGGTTTTGAAAGACATCCACAGAACTGAAATCAGCATCATCTATTCCAAGTTTTGAAAATATTACCTTGGATGATGTGCAGTTACATGAGAAAATAATCCCTGCCAAGAAGAGAAAATACTGTAGAGATATGACTGACTGCAAGAATGGCAACACATGACTTTGGAAATGCTACTGGAGAACATCATCACTTCAATGGCAATTGGGAACATGATATATTCACAATGGAGATTTAAAGGAGACATAACTGAAAGTCACTTCCGGTGATCATTGAGTGTTGCACTTCTCTCACCTGTTGTATGATTTGAGGATTTCTCCCTGCTCAAATGACAGTGTTCCAACTGGGTTAACTTATATGATGTTGATGTTTTTTTTTCCTGAAAAGCAGCTTTACTATGAAAATTTGATGGCCTAATTTGTTTCATTGCAATGCACACACAAACAAAGCCCTTCTTCTTCTTCAGAAAGAAATGCATATGATCATAAGTACTTAGTTTCCTGGTAGTCCTAGCAAAAATGAATGATAGACAGGTGGTACAAGCTGTAGCATATACCTCATTGTATGTACTGCAATAACAGTCTCGATGACCTAGACAACTACTGTCAGTGTTTGCAAAGGAGAAATTCAGTAATTACCATTAACTCTCCATTGACTGCATTTATTGAAGGAACATCTCTCCTAAGTCTTGAGTTATTACATGCCCCTATTAATTGTCAAATTTGCTCTTTAAGTTGGCAATGAATAAAAATGGGGTCACCACAGCAAAAGTCTTAACTGTACTTAACTCATTAGGATCTTCCAGTTGTTTTTCACAATTTTTTTTTTTGCATTCACTGGAGAATCAAAGGTGGAGGTTACGACCATAATCATGGCTGTATATATCAATTCTTCACTGTCAGCCATTCCACTACCTGAATTCGCTTCAGTGATAATTCCATAGATACTTCCCCAGTAAAATCTCAGGGTAGCCCCTGGCATGGCTTAACCTGTTAGCTTTGTTTCAGAATTCAAATAATTTGAACAATTTAGATTTGGAAAGGAGTTTTGCATTTAATAAAGGCCGATATTTTGTTAACATTTTTCAGGCTGCATGTGAACAGCAAATTTATAAGCTTTATGACAAGGCTGATTCAGCAAATTCTTTATTTTGACAATAAAAAGGCTTTTGCTTTAAGAAGTTTGGAGAAAGGGGACTACATTGTTATTGAACAGGCTGATAAAGGTGGGCTGGTCTTACTTATAAACAGAGTCAGTTTTCTGAATAGAATTCAATTTCTGCTAGTTATTGATGCAGTATAAAAGAAAGTATACCACTTCAAGAAAAAAAAACTTGCAGTTAACTTGAAATGTGTGGACAAAATCTGAACAATAAAATTTCAAATGACCCTTTGAACTTTTTTCTGCATGCCTAATCTTCCAGTGGTGTACAGATTAGCCATAATCCATAAGGGTATGCAAAAACCATTAATAAAAACTACGATTTCTGGGAGAGGATGGGTGACAAACTACATTACTGAACCTGGAGACTGCTTCAAAGATGGTTAAGAGTTAGAAATATAATGGAATTTTACAATGAGTATATGTTTGTTATACTCACAAATGAAGAGATGACTCGCTCTTACTGACATTACTTATTAATTCTGGTTCTACTATGAAACCTCAAATGTCATAACACCAAGGAACCATAACACCAAAAACTAAAACCTGAAACACAAGATGAAAAGATAAACTGAAATAAATTTTTGCAGAGAATAATTCCTCCAGATCCTGAAATTTTATTTTGCAACTCCATGCTCACACCAACTCAAAGAAGGAAAAAATACGGAATCACTGATGGTCGCACTGTCACTATCAGTGATTGTTTTCTATAGAAAATAGTGATTAACATCACGCTCTTCGGTGTGTTGTGCTATGGACAATTGATTCTTGGGGAAAGTTATCTTGGCTACCTGTAGCTGTAACTTTAATTATTTTTTATGGTTATATCTAACGATGTCAAAGTTGAGGCAATACACTAACATTTAAGCAAATATAGTGCATTGTCACACAGTACTATTCACACTGTAGATGTTTTTCTAGAATTGGTTCTAGAGAACCTTTTATATTGAGAATAGTTTATTCTGTAAGATTTCAGGCACTGCAATGAGAACATCTGCAATAAAAACACATGCTAATATCATACTCTCTTTGGTGATAAAAATTACATTTTTTGGACACTGTGGAGGAAGTATTCATGTTAGTTGATGGCACTATTTTTGAACTAACCTGGGAATTCAGTAAACTCTGTGTAGGCTTAGCATGAAGCCTACATGGAATTTATGTGTTAGTGTGATGAGCAGCAGTGCTACTTGCATAAGCATGCTGCGCATTGCACTTATACGAAAACAAGTGCAGTTTTGTGGCCAGCAACAGTGTTACCAACCAGGAAATCATGCAAAGCAGCATGAACAGTGGCAGATATGTAAGCCTGTCTGTGAGATGGTGCGGAAAGCCACAATGACTACCAGGGTTTTATACAGAACAATGTATACAGTTGGAACGCATTATATGAAAGTGCAGTGTGTGCAGAGTTGAGTGCAAACCTGTTTTAGGCATACTGAATAAAAGTGTTGCTAGTGATCGGCAAGGGTACATAGACTGCATTAGAAATATATATTTATGTGAAGTGTGTGTATTGAAAAGGGACACACACATGAATTGTAGGAATGAACAGGGTGGGAGATTGCCATAATGGTTAAGGTGTTTACCTTACAGACACAAGGTGCATGGTTTGATTTTCATACAGGGTAATTGGCTAGGTTTAAAATGGCCTACAAGGCCAGTTAGCCTAGTACTAATCTATGAACTATGAACACAGAGGAAGAGGACAGGTGAAACATGGTAATGTACAGCAAATGAGGGCATGTTAGTGTATGTACACCACTAAGACAAGACATTTGTGGCATGAACAGTTTCACATTTCTACATGATATAGTACATACTGCTGCTTACACCTCCTGTGTGGGTATAGTCTTATCATCATGCAGTTATTCTATATCATGTGACTGTCACACATGGTGGCATATCAATGGAGGAGATTTTCCATAATATAAGCATCCTGACACGATCACTGTAGAGGACATTTATAAAGGATGGTCTATACAGTAGTAAGTAGGTGCATATTGTGAAGCCGTGCAAAATTAGTTGCCTGAACATGAATGTGATGTCAGTACAGGTCACAACCAAGTGAGACACACAGCAACAGGCTCATGGATAACAGTAAACAAAAGCACACACAATCATGGACAACATCAGAATAATACCACCATTACTCTGTCACTGACAGACCATATGTGATTGTGCATTGTTATACATACAACTGTTATGTTTTGTTAGTAATATATGAGGGGAATCAAGCATACCTTCCTCAAAAATTAACATCTTTTGGAGGTGTTACGGGGGACACTGTTACAAGCAATCCTTACTAGATGACAGGTTTGCATGGCATATATATGCCACAATCCACACTTTCACAATGTTGTCAATCAGCTGCATTTACTGTGTGCATCACAGGAACACGTAGCACACATGCATCTTATAGAACACCTTGAAAAGGGTTCTGCACTGTCATCTCCTAATGGTTATGTATCAAAAAGAATACATGGGTATGGCCGATAAGTTGTGTGAGAGCTCACTGTGGCAAAAGTGATACACTTGAGTAACTCATCCCTGGAAGATATGTTGGGAGGTATATGCAAAAGGGTGCATTGTACTCAATTATTGGTGTGATGACATCTGAGAACAATGGGACTATAATGCCCTTTGACATGCATGTCCCACACATACTCGGGACTTGTGCTACATAAAATGGATTAGTTACCACTGTGGGCACATGTTGGTTGACTTTCCACATACCATCTACCTGAGTACACAGGTCACATACCACTTTGTGTGCTCATACAGGTGTGCTGTCTATATTGTAATTAGCTTGTGCATTTTCTTTCATAAAGGAAGTAATCCCCCATGTTTTTGTTCATCTACTTTGTTGCCATGGCTGTGGCAATAATCCTTTGTGTGTGCTAATAATATCTGCATTATAACAATACAATACTCGGATTCAATGACTTTCTACAATTTGCATTCCTCCACAAAGCTGGTTAGACAAAGAATATGTAAGTAAACCAACTGATGCACAAAATAAAAAGTTGCCTTGTAGCAAAAAAGAAACCACCACAAGTATATCCAACAAATTTAATGAAACTCTGACGTCTCAGCCAAAGCCTTTAAGTAGTATAACACAAATTAAAAAACTTGCCCCAAATATACATGTACAAATAAAGCAATTAAACAATCATACAATGAAAAAGTATTCTACAATTACAGTCTTCATTTAGTCCACTTGGGGACAGGGTGTCAGATTTTAAAATGTAAGTAGATTCTTTTAAAAGCAACTGTTTCTTGATAAAAGAAACATCAGATCTAGATATTTGTATTTTTTTCCCAAAACAGTGCCTTGTAACCCTTTACTTTCTCCAGCATGAAACAAACTAAAATGTTCAGCTATAGAGCTCTCTGCATTTTTATTAGCAATATCCCTCGCATGCTCTAAAATTCTAGTTTTAAAACACCTTTTTGTTTCTCCAATATATAAAATTTGTTGCAAGGACATCTCAAGGCATATATAACACCTTCAGTATTGCAAGTAAAATGGCCACAAGTTCTAAAAGAAATATTATTTATTCTAGGAAACATTTTTATTATATACTTGCAAGCCTTGCACTTGCCACAAGCAAATGTACCACACTTTGTCAAACTATATGGTATATTGGGAGATGGAATACTGAATTTACCTCTTACCAAACAATTCTGTATACTTTTTCCTTTTCTGTAGGAAAATGCTAGTTCTTTGTCCAACCACTCTGAAACATCCCTTAAAGATGCCATATATTGCCAGAAATATCTAACTTAATCTATTATTTTGGGACTAAGGCAACTGTATGTTGTAACAAAAATATATTTTCATTTGTCTCTTTCTTATGCACAGCTCCAGTGTATTGTCCATCCTGGTTACTTTTCTGATGTCCATTAACTCTGTGTATGAATTTCTGCCAACTATCATGTATTGTCTTTACATCATATCCCCGTTTTTAAACATGTCTATAGTTTTATCTAGTTCTTGTTTGAGATACACTTCAGTATTACATAGCTTATACAAGTGAAACAATTTACCAAAGGGAATAGCTTGTATTGTATGGGGTGGATGGTAGCTTTCACCATACAAAAATTGTGTGCCTTCACTAAATTTCCTGTGGACTGAAGTTTTTAAAATGTTCTCATCTGAAATGTCTACTATGACATCTAAAAAAGGGACACAAGTTCCAATTTTCAGACTGTCAAATTTTAGTCAAAAAAAATATATGTAAATATTGACATCTGAGACTTAAATACTGAACAGGAAAGGGCCTAGTACAAACCTGGTAATGGACTCTAGATAGAGGTGACTTAAAACGCTTAGACATTATCTGCCATGTATGTGATCCAGTTGTCTTCTCACTTGGTGACGTAGGTGTTTATGCCCACTTGAGACAGTTTTTCTATAACATATGAGTGTGGATTTGTGTCACATGCATTGGCCAGGTCAAGTTTTGCAGGATGATAGTGTTTTCCTCATGCATGCCCTTGGTGACCTTCTTGACATCAAACAGATATAACAGACATGATGTAGCCTTAACAAATCAAACATGGGTTTGGTACTCATTCAGGAGAATACCTGTACTCTTATTGATAAGGTCCCTGATGACTTGTTGGGCTGCCTCATTATAGGTCTATAACTTCATACATCAGGTGGTCACCCCTCCCCCCCCCAACCGGTCAGATGGATGCATGTTGCGATATATACTTCTATAAGAACATAGGCTGTCTGGAGGTTGTGTTAAAGTATGGATCAAACTGTGTCTGCTAGGTCAGGTTTTAAGTCAGGCAACCTGTGATGTTGTCAGGGCCCATTGATTGTGTGTTATTAGCTACAGAGAGCACACAGATAAGCTGTCTTCCTGAGAATAAAAACTGAGTAATGTTTGCATATATGTTTTGGCTGATGGCCAGTGGCAATGGGGGGGTGGGGAGTGAAGTATGAGACAAACTCTCAGCTAGCAGATTATCTATATTATCCAGTTGAGTATGTCTGATGGCATTCACAAACATCTCAGTGCTAACTTCTGTATTCCCCTTTACATTTCACATTGATTGAAATAAATGATTTGTGAAAAGACCTCCAAATACAACCTCAGCCATGCATCACACTCCATACACTGGTACAGTTCATGCAGTCATACAACTGTACCAATGTCACTAATTACATCAATTGCACAACATATGCCTATATGTGTTTCATGTAAAAGCTGTGCTTGAGTGGCCTGTTGCCATATCAGGCCAGGTTACAGATTAGATGTTTGTGGCTTATGCAGAACATTTCCTGATACATATGCTAATTGTCACAAAATGGTGCTGCTGATCACCTCAATCATTCTTGAGAATAGCAACACAACTGCACATACAATGAATTCCACAAGGTTGCAACTGAATCAAAACATTAGATTTTTTGTGTATATCACAGCATTACAACATGTAGCTGAAATAAGACTTATGTGCCCATATAATCAGTTGTTGTGTTGTTGTTGTGTCTTTCAGCTTTTCCCGGTTAGGGGTCCCCACAGCGGAACTCCGGTCCGCTAATGATTGGTAGTTGATTTTTACGTGCCGAGTTACCAGCCCTGATGCCCAACCTTCAACAAAGGTATACCCATTTATGCATGTCTCCACGCAGAAGATGCTCTAGCTGAGAATCGAACCAGACAGTGTCTTACTGTGAGGCAACAACGCTACCGCAGCACCACTGCCCATGTAATCAGTATGAATTTATATTGACGTCTGTCACAGATCATTTAATGATAGTAGGTAGACACATACACACCTGTGCCATACTGCAAGTGTCTCTGTGATGGTGGAATAAGAACTGTTGATGAACTGCAGAATGTTGATGTGCCCCACTATAACTCATATCTTAATAAGCCAACAGTATACATAAAAAGTTATCATACCATTTCAAAAGTTCTCAGAAGGCATATTACTACAACTGCTATAGAAGTTGCATGTAACTACATATTAGCTCACATCACAGATTGTAATAATCTCTTCTAGGCATACTGTACATCCACACCGCAACATAGCATGTGTCAATGACAGCAACATCAACATGTCCAATGTTCATAGTGTCATAGAGCTTTAGCAAGCTAACTGCCAACAACACTTAAATCCTAGCCATTATTACACCATTTAAAAAACCTCTCTATATCTATATGATAGAAGATAATAAGATTACTGTGTGTATTTGCTGGATTGCATTACATACTGCCACTGTCAATATGGGATGTGCACCACAGCATGACAGAATTAGCAATCACACATACAGTGGTCTAGAGATGGCTTGCAGAGGCTCATGAAAGAACCCTGCATCATCTTATGTATATGCATATTTGACATGAGGGCACCATTCACTCCCCTGTAGGAATGATGTCATGTGGTCAGAGGAAAAAAAGAGGATGACAGATGCATGGGGCCATTTTAAAAGTTCTCTTAGGTGGTAGTGAAATGTAGATTGATACCAAAGATCATACAATGGACATAATGTACCACCAACCACACATACAGCAGTAGACTCTGTCTGGTTTGTCCATTACACCTGTGCAGGTATAGCAGATGAATGTCATGCAATGTAACAGTAGCACAACCACATATGTCTGATTTTAGCACAGTCATGTTGCACTTTATTGAGTATGATAGCATCATTGTATGCTGAGAAGAACATATTGGGAGGAGTGTCTGACATGGATGTGGAGTCACATGTCTGTGTTAAACTGTCTCAAAAGTAACACTTGGATGTATACACACTCAAGTTGCCTGCTGTCCGATTAGAACCCCTACATATCTAGGTAAAGTAGCTTGTAAACACAGTAGTTAATGTAAATGCCACAGCACAGGTTTGTCTTGAACACTGTCAGAGTACATGTTATACAGGATGACATCAATGTATGTTACAAGATAATGTTCAGAGGAGGGTCTGATGTAGCTGTGAACTCTCATGTTCTAAAACTGTCACTATACTGATTGCTGAAGCCACACACACACACACACACACACACACACACACACACACACACACACACACACACACACACACACACACACACACACACACACACACACACACACACACACACACACACACACACCAGTTGAGTGTGGTGAGAGTAGAACCCCTACCTGACTATTTACTGAGCAGAGTACTTAATGCAAATGCCACAGCAAAAGTCTGTCTTCTACAGTGTCAGGCAACACTTTATAGATGATGACATCAGCAGTGTCTGTTGGAATGAAAATAGTAGTAGGAGTGTTTCACATGCTGGTCTAAAATAGTCTCTTGAATGTCAACCAAGTGAACACTAACAGACACACACACACGCCAGTTAATTGTAGTGAGATTAGAACCTAAGTACACCAGCTAAAGAACTCAGTATGTAAGGTAAGCACCATGGCATAAGTTTGACTTTTACAGTGCTGCTTGACAACTTATAGTGGACAACATCATCATGACTGGATATTTGAGAGAAGATGTTGGGAGGCTTATATGAAATGGATGGGTAGCCATGTACAACTTTCAAAATATTTGTACTCTGTGGGACTGATTTGCTGACAATAGGATAAGAGGATTTTCATTTATGCTGTTTTGACTACAGACACAAGCAAGCACAAAACACACACACACACACACACACACACACACACACACACACACACACACACACACACGTTGATTATAGTGAGATTAGAACCTCTACCTAACAAAGTACACCAGCTAGACAACTCAGTACTTAATGCAAGCACCACAGCACAAGTCTGACTTTTACAATGCTGCTGGAAAATGTATAGTGGATAACATCATCATTGGATGTTTGAGGGAAGATGCTGGGAGGCCTGTCTGAAAAGGATGGGTAGCCATGTACAACTATAACAAATATTTGCACTCCATGAGACTGAATTGCTGACATTAGAATATACAGTTGTCCTCTTCTTAAGTATGTATTTGCCTTGTCATAGTGGTCTTTATAGATGATGCCATCATCATTAAATGATGTTGGTAACATATCCTGTTATGAGAGTGGTGCTCAAAGTGCAGATGCACTTTTTCCTGTTGTGTTTCCAATGTGCTGGTATACTTTAAGAGACAGCTTGTCAAACTACATGTAAACAGATGTCATGGTTGAAGCAGAAATTACATATTTGCAGCTGTTTCCCATGATGTGTATATTTCACACAAATTGTCACATACAGACACAATTTTGTTTTGTGATCATATATGTGTGTTCATATTTGTGAAGAATTGCTGTCCGCATTAATACAATTATAGGACATTCTGAATGTGTATTGTCATTATAAAAGTGCACATGTTATGTAACAATGCATGTTTGTATTTATTTCTGTAGTGTAGTTGATATTCGGGGACAAATACTGAGATACAATGTTTCAAGCACATGGATTCAGGTAACACATGACCGAGTATAAATCTGTATTCAGTCATTAAAAGGTGTCTACCCTTTCATTGTGTTTTTAAATGGACTTTAATGGGATGAAGACTAACTAGACAGTAAACATAAGCAATACATGTTAATAAGCACCTTCCATAGTGCACTGCTGAGCAGCAGGTTTGTGACATCAATGGCTAAGTGTTTGCACATGAGAGGTGCACATTTAAGGACTTTAGCTGAACTTGGGAAATACTTATCTATAATGGCTATGGTGGACACAGCTAAAAGATACTATGATGTTCATAACTAGTTAATTTCAGATGTGTTGTGTCATAAATTGTATAACCTTAAAAAATAGTTATACTGCTTTCCCATTTGTGTATAGTTAAGAGATTAGCAAACATGGGTCTCTGTTTCATTCAGAAAATTATAAGAGTTGTATTGTTTCGCTTTCGTCCAGGCAAACATGCTAAGCAGAGAGGTGTGGCAGTCAGCACATTGGATAGCAGTGAGTGGAAGAAACACACCTACTGCCTGTCTGAATCTCTGCCAGCAAGTATAAAATCATTGAGTTCTTATTTTGAGCACAGATGATACAGGGTCCAAATCCAGTTCTGCTTAATATTTTTACAAATGTACTCATGATGTCATTAAATAATTACATGTGATAATTATTAGAAATGTGTGAGGGAATGACTACACTGAAGTACTGTGTAAAAACAAACAGTACTTAAGTGATTTATGTCAACAGTACACATATGGACTTATAAAGTCATCAGTGTAAAGATATTTGATCCAAATCATGCATACACTCAAGTCACAGCAACAATTATCATTATGACCCTGTCATAGTACATGTTGGAGTGAATGACTTGAGATGTACCTCGCTGGACTGCATGAAGAGAGACATGACTGAGCTCTCAGATTATGTGTCCCAGGCAGGTATGTCCCTAGCTCTAAGCAGCAGTCTATCTTCACCTAGGATGATGACACAATACAAGCAAAAATGATTGATTTAAATAATTTTGCTTAGCTTCTGGTGTCACTCCAGTGGGATCTAGCATCGGACAGCCTGGGAAGACATGGTCATCAGACCACAATTCTTTTTCAGAGATGGCCTTCTTTGAGAATGTAACCAAAGCCCTGGATGAGGCAAAGCAGTACATACCACCCATCTTGTTTTATCCAATGGTTTGTACACAATCTCCCACTCAGAGATCATTGAGAAACTCTCCCAAATGGGGATTAACTTATACATCACTAGATGGCTAGCCAACTGGCTTAGTGACAGAACATACAGTCAAAGCTGAGGAGTCAACCTCCATCGGTAGATCAGTAACCAGTGGGGTACCACAGGGATCTGTGCTGGACCCTCTACTGTTTGGGATCTATTTCTATGAGGTCCAGGAAGAAGTAGATGGCCTGTGGCTTGCCAAATTCACAGATTACTGAAAACTGGGTACAATCCTTGAGTCACTCACTGATGTAACATATTACAGAAAGGGCTGATGCAGACAAATGGTTGATGCCTAAGTCATGAACTAAAACTTAATGCAAAAAAATGCCTCGTTATCCCCTTTGGCAAAGTAGCCCCTGCTAATTATGATATAGATAGAACCCCTCTAAGCTCAAATCCAATGGTGTGAGACTTGGGAACATGGGTTTATAACAAACTAAACTCCAATCACCATGTGTCCATAGTGATAAGGAAAGCCTTCTACATTGCATTAAGGGTATTGCATCCCAGACTAAGAAGGTTATAACTCCACTGTACTCAACCCTTATCAGACCACTAATTGAGTACAATGTTCCCTTCTGTATGTATCTCTCCAAACACCTACAGCAATCAGAGAGATGACAGAGGTTTTAAACCAAGAGAATCCAGGGCCTCCAAAATGTAACATACATGAAAAGACTGAAAGCCCTGGCACTGTAGTCTCTGTCATACAGGCTGCTGAGAGGTGACCTATGCCTGGCCTATACAGTAGTCTCTGACTCTGCTCCAATGGAAATGCTGCACATCTGCAAATTAAATGGGACAAGAGTCACTTGCTGATGAGGATGCAGATGACTGCAAACTAGGAGCCATAATCGAAACTCCTAATGATGTGGACATACTACAAAAGGGCCTCACTGAGACAGATGCCTGGTGTCAAAGCCATGGCCTGAAGCACAATGCCAAAAAGTGTATTGTCATCCCCTTTGGTAAAAACTCTGTACCCATGAAATACCACATAGCTGGTAGTCTACTTAACACTGAAAATGTGATGAGACCTTGGGACACAGGGGGGCAGTAGTCTCTCCTTTGATAATCACATCGCCACAGTGGTCAGGAAATCCTTCTACATGGCTCATCTCATCACAAAAGGTTTCTCATTCAGAAAAAAAAAAAGGTCATTGTTCCCCTCTACTCATCTCTCATTAGACCCATTATAGAGTACAATGCCCCTTTTGGTATGTACCTCACAAGACATCTACAACAACTGGAAAGGCCACAGAACTACCTCACAAAGAGGATTACTGGCCTCAAACAGATGCCCTATGCAGACCGTCTCAAAAACCTCCAGCTTTACTCTGTCGCATATCGCCTACTCAGAGGCGATCTCTGCCTAACTATGTCAAGCCCAGAGCTGTTGGACATGCTCCACTTAAAGAAATCCCAATCCCTCCAAGCTACACACTCTAGGGACCTAAACCTTGTCACCACAATAAACCAAACATGCTATAGGGATAGATTCCTGTCCCAGAGACTTACCATACTCTGGAACAGACTACCTATCTATATCAAACAGAGCTTCTCATTAGCACTCTTCAAGAAAAATCTTGATGCTTGGACAGGAGATAGGAAATTCACCCCAAGGATCACGTCTGTGGCTCTGCTCGACAGGGGCACAGGAAAATAATTTTCTTGGGTGGCGAAAGTCAGGATACATTTTTGGCTAGGCTTATATAGGCCCTAGGGCCAAGAGCTTAGTACCTACCTATGAAACTATGAACCTATGCTACAGGGATCTCAACCTAGCCTGTGACATTAACAAAACATGTTGGACAGACTGATATATTTCCCAGAGATTGCCAATCCTCTAGAATAAGCTCTCACTTCACATGAGGCAGAGCTCCAAAATAACCCTATTTAAGCGCAACCTTAACAATTTGATGGGTGACTGTAAATTCACCCCAGTGGTGGCACTCATGTCCATCATGGACAGAAGTAGTTGGTGTTTATCATAGAATCACTCTGCTAACAATGACCATCTAACTATGGTCAATTTGGGTACACAGGTTTTTACACAACTAGGCTTGTAAAGGCTCTAAAGGCATTAGCCTAGTAACCTCCTATGAACCTATATGAAAATTTTAATTTGAGTACCTTTATTCTACTTTAACTGTATATTTCCTTTGTGCATAAGGTAACTGGAGAGCAACAGTTTCAAACAGTGAGGATGGTAGTTTTTGAAATAGGAAGGTTAATCTGACAGTTGACATTAGTTTACAGGTTGGGGTATACATTTTATGACCAGACACATTTTTTTGTGTGGCTTTACACACTGATACAATTCATTTATACAATATGGGATTCAAACCTATGTAAAATAGAGTAAACATATTCTTCCATACAGGTGATTTTTCATCCTTGCCACAGGAGAAGTTTTTGTCAGACATACTCATTATACATGTACATACACAAGACAGAGTGAGGGGTTAACCATGTATGTTTGTGACCTGACAAGGTCCTCATTTATACATTCATGCATGTATGACTATCATTGAACACTGAAGTCCATCCAAGTCCAGAAAAGACAATTATAATTACAGAAACATAATTGTCAGTATATCCTTAGTCACACATATAATTCATATAAGCTACAGTGCTATACATACATATTATTTATAATTATGTTCACATTGTTTTTTTTTTATTTATTTTTTATTTAATAGACAAGCATTAATAAAATTAGGAGTATGATAGATTACAACCCTGGCTCACCTGTATTGTGAACATTAACTTAAACCATTTGCCACAGGAAAGGTTGTGCTACAAGTGTATTTTTTGCAGTCTTTTCTGTGCAGAAGTTTTATTGCATCTGAGACTTTGTTTGCCAGACCTGCTCATTACTTATACATTAAAGAGTTGTGTGTTTAATCATGTATGTGTGTAACATGAAAGTTCAAAAAAGAAAATGAATGCTTAATTGTAGAATCATAATTGTACTGATACCCACAGTTACACATGTAATATATATCTGATCTCCTGTGTATGCTCAATGCACCTGCAACAGACAGTTATTTGCATGTGTAAGTACTTTTCTACTGTTACATTTTATATATAAAGTAAAGTGGGATATCAGTAATAAAAGCTTTGTTTTTGCTGAACACAGGCTCACCAATACTGTAGCCCTTAACTTACAGCAGCTGCCACAGGAACCACTAGGCAGCAGCTATATATTTTGGCATTCATTATGTATGTGTGCTGACTGCCATGCAAAGCCACTCAGTGTGCTTGCATGGTGGCAAACCACACATGATAGAATGTATCCATTTTGAAATTGACAGGTGTCTTCTTGGTGTCTGCAGACATTCTGAATCTGCTGATGTTATTGACTGTCATGCAACGCCGCTTAGCAGGTTTGTATGATGGTAAGCAAAAGATTCATCAATTTATCCATGTGGAAACTGACAGGTGTCTGCCTATTGTCTGCAGGGGTTGTGGAAGCCTATTGACCATTGCGCAACACAGCTTAGCATGCTTTGCTTGGTGACAAACAAAATATAATAGAAGGTATCCGTTTTGAAATTGACAAGTACAACAATGTAGCCTTTTAAAAATTGACAAGTGTCTGCTTGTTGTCTGGGCCATTAGACCATTTATGCATGAAGTTAAGTGATGTGCAAATATGACAGGCAAAGCTCAAATTGCAATATTCTTGTAACAAGTGTTCATTAGGTTTCATTATTAAAAGATAAATGTGGGACTTGAACCATAATTTAAATATTTCATAGCTTGCATTTCATGGTTTTTACCAAGTGTGGTACACACACACTTTATTCACAGCTGCAATTTATGCAGACTTTATCACAGAAGTAAGTTGGATGAAATTTAACTTATCCATTTCACTGTGTTTGGGCTAAGCCGCATGTCAAGCAAATATTAATATTAAAAAAAATAATAAAACAACATTAGAAAATACATTTCGACACACATTACAGATTTTTATATAGCTCTGGATTTGAACTGTCAGACTAATGAACCTACAAAACACAGTCAGGGTGTCCCATCTGTATTTGCCACAGAAACAGCTTTGCAGCAGGAATGCAAATCATTGTGGATACAAGCAAGTCCCATTTCCCACACAGTATTAACAAGACATATAATACTTGTACACTTTCAAGTTGTCTGTGCTTGTGTTAATTACATATTTAGTGCAATGACTGGTGACTGGTCACACAACCATTTATGACTACATTTGCACCAATGCAACTCTGTCTTTTCTTTGTATTGTGTTCATTTGTCTCTTGAGTTGTAATCTTAGACATGCAGTCTATAGGGCATTTTGTATTATTGTCCTTAAAATGTATGAGAATACAACATGACAGTAATATACAGTTTTTAACAAAGACAGATGAGTTCTGCTACTAATAAACAAAAAGTGGGAAATGTAAGCTGCTCACTTCCATATAAAAGTTTTATACAATTACTTCTACACTTTGTACGTGTAACCTGGATGACACACCCACTGCAAGTAAGTGTGTCTGAATTGCCGTTGTGTTTTGCTTCTCCCTACCCGTAATCATTCACAGTTGCAATCCATTAGCAACTAACACTGAGGTATTCCTTGCACTATGTTTACACCTGCTGCACAATGTCAAAACTTTGGGATTCAGTAATTCTAATGAGTTCTCACCTCATTTGCACCTTCACCGTGCTCAAGGCCTGAAGCTACACTATAAAAAAGTAACTGTTTAGCTAGGGAATATGAAGGTGAGAAGAGTTGTGTACGTGGACAACCCATTAGAAGATTGCTATTAATTTGGATTTAGCTGCATAGAAACCTTCTGATCTTGCTATGGTATGATAGAATGTTTCAGTTACATGCTAGGTTTGTTCACATGTTACAAGGATGAATATTTTATATATATATATATATATATATATATATATATATATATATATATATATATATATATATATTAGAAAATATAACTTTTAACTGTATACAGTTCTTATAATTTCAATGTTGGCAAAGACATTTTACTTCCCTAGATACACACCCTTATTAACTTTCATCACAAGTGTTATTGTTACAACTGGTTATCTTACATTCTTGTATCTTATTTCAGTGAAATATAATGCCCTATATTGTCAATGACACAGGGGTGTTAGGCTTCTAAAATGATCCATAGACACTTCCACAAGGAGTGCTGGTCACAAGGAGACATGACTGGCAGTTGTATAAAATGATTGTCACAGGGAGACATGACTGGCAGTTGTTTAAAATTTTTCTGTTATAAATGTGTACACATTCTGTGAGAATTTTTTGAAAGCACTTATAACAATTGACTAATGTGTTGATCCTTGCTTGGTACAAACTGCATTTGTCTGCTGTTTTGGGAGTGGGGGAGCCAAGTACCATTTGTTTGTTGCCACAGCAAAAGTTTTTTTAAAGAGGTTTGCTCTTGTTATTCTTTTGTTTTGGATCAGGCCTTGGTTTCTGTGTTTGTGTGGTATGTTGCAACCACATAACCTTATATTGTAATACCTAAACTGCGTTTCTCCAGTGGTTAATATTGAAAATATAATACATGTATATATAAGCAGGAATTTAATTATGTGATATTTATGTGTTGTAGCCTTCTTTTCTGTTTTCTGTCACAGAGGATTATGGCACCCAAATATACCAATCCCCATAAACCCCCTTTCAGTGACTCATAAAATGATGTAATTGTCCAAGCAGTGCCTTTCTGCTTGAGAGAGGATGCATGGACATATCTGACAGAATGCAGATCTGGAACCAGACAATGAATTACATTAATGCTGTAGGCAGGCACAGCAGGACTTATGATCAGTTGCGTAATAGAGCCACTAATTTGATTTCATCAGGTTGGAGGAGAGCTGCTGCAGTCATCCATGAACAATTTGCTATGGGTGGGTGGCCTGCTACAGAACACAACAGGACTTATGATCAGGTGTGTCATAGGGCCATTGATATAATTTCATCAGCCCAGAAGAGAGCAGCTGCAATTGTCCATGAACAGCTGTGGCTGCTGGATGGGGGTGGGGTGCTGCTACACAGCCACCACTGACACCAAATGAAGAGTTCCTGTCCACTGTCAGAGATCCAGAGAGCTCAGTGGAAAGTGGAAAACAGCACATGATTGATGTTGGTGCTGATGTTCCTGGGGGGACAAGTGTGCCCCAGGATGTGCTTCCAGGTAAACTTGCATTTGTCAATTTATAACATGTTATTGTACAGCAAAATATTGTAAGTAATAGCACATTGTTGTTTTACTTTGTATTTTTTTCTTGGTTGAACTTATTGATAAATTGGTAACAGTTAACACTTTTTTGTTCATTACATATGGAATTTGGTTGGATGTGTCAGCCAAGTTTCAGTTAATGGATATATAAAGGCAAAAGTTCTGTCCCCCTGTTTTATTGGAATTGTGATGATTGTGTCCTTACCTTTTGCTTAACTTCTTCTAGGGCCATCCTCCCTAGCAAGTGTGGATTCATCTACACATGGTAAGCCAAACATTTTTATTTAATTATTGATGACCATTTGTCAGAAATATGCATTTATCCATATATGTGAGATGGGTGTCATGAGTGTGTGTGTGTGTATTTGCTGTACCATCTGTGATAGTGGCACCAGTGTTAGTTTGTTATCATATATAACATTTTAGTTTGGCATTATTTTTTCCCATGTTTGTTGCTTAATATCACAGGTGATCCAAACAGTGGAAGTGTAGTACTCTTACCACCTGATGTCAAAGTATAGGCAGACTCTGATGATGATGGTGGCCAAACAGAGGCACAGTCAGGGGATGCAACGGTTGAATCCAACATTCAGCCATCCCTTGTATTTCCATCAGACACAGCCAGTAAGGTTACACATACCTATTATAGTGAGTCCTCAGATATTGGATGGGTGGAGGATGGCACACTTGCTTAGGTAAATGTGGTTACTGTGGTGTCAGTGCCAGATGACTCTGGCCATAGCCAAAGTGTGGATGAGCTGCCATGCAGAAAGGTTGTTAGGGGTGCTCAGAGCAGGTCTGCTCTCTACCCTCAACCTGATCATGGAGTGTCTTTATGTGCTGCTCAATGAATGTTTAGGGCAGTCATGGAGGTGCAGGCACATTCCAATAGGCCTTCCAAGGCCAGGCTTAGGGTTGTAGATGTGGCACAGGCTGATATGTGTGACTGCCTCTACAGTGTGGTGAATTCAATGGATCAGATGAATGACAAGATGGAACAGGTAGTGTCTGTAATGAAACATCTGCTGGGAGGGGAAGGCATCCACATGGATGTAGGTCAGCATCATAGGATCATAGAATCATAGGAAGTTACTAGGTTAATGGTCCTAGAGTCCTTACATGCCTAGTCAAGTTCTATCCTTATTTCTACAATCAGCACTTATTGCCCCAGTCCAAGAGGGACACAGCTAGAACACCCAGGGTGAATTGACAATTACCCATCCAATCATACAGATTGTGTTTGAAGAGGGCCAATAATATGCTCCATTTGACATGAAGTGGGAGTCTGTTCTAAATGTGTAGTAACCTCTGGAAGACAAATGTGTCCCTCCAGCAGGTTCTATTAATGTCACATATCAGGTTAAGGTCTTTAAAGGGAGTAACCCATGTACCATTTGACTTGTGGCTATGCAGCATTTCCAGTAAAGCAGGGTCAGAGACTGACTTATATGTTAAGCAGAGATCACCTCTGAGAAGTCTGTATGAAACAGAATAAAGTGACAGTGATTTCAGATGATCCACACAGAACAGATGCTGAAGAGCTTGAATTTTCCTTTTGAGAAAATGTTATGGTCTCTCTAGTTGCTGCAGGTGCTTGGAAAGCTACATACCAAAAGGGATGTTGTAGTCAATTATTGGCCCGATGAAGGAAGAGCACAGGGAGGTTATAAATTATTATTTTTTTTTTCTGGAGGCAATGCCCTTACTTATGAGATGAGCAATATGGAATGCCCTTCTTACCACTCTGGAAACATGGTGATCAAAGGTAAGGTTGCTGTCAACCTGTGTGCCCAGGTCTCTCACCACTGAGTGCATGCCTAAGGTGTTGCTATTGATGTGGCTGTTTGCAGAAATATCGCTCTTACTGAAAGGGATGACAATACATTTTTTGCATTGAGTTTAAGGCCATGACTTTGGCACCAACCATTCATTTGTGTAAGACCCTTTTATAGGATGTTGACATCATTTGGAGATTCTATAACTGGTCCCAGTTTGCAGTCATCAGCAAACTTTGTCAGCCACAGACCTTTAGTTTTTAGTCTTTGTTTCTACTTTGGAGAAATAGATTCCAAACAGTAGAGGTCTCAGGATGAATCCTTGTGGCCACCACAGGTTACAAGTCTGCTGTTGGAGGTGGATTTCCCTATTGTGACTATATGGATTCATTCAGTAAGCCAGTTTGTGACCCATCCAATTATATAAGGGCTGATACCTAGCTGGGTGAGTTTGTCAATGATGTCTGAGTGGGAGACTGTCAAAAGCCTTGGCTAAGTCTAGATAGGCTGCATGCACAGATTTCCCCTTGTCCAAGGCCTTGGTGACTGTTTTGAAAAAGTCCATCATGTGTAACATGCATGATCTCAATCCAAACTGAGTAGGGTCAAGTGTTTGGAGATTATCTATATCTTTGTTGATAACGTCTATGATGATTCATTCCATGGCCTTGCAGATAAGGCTAGTCAGGCTAATAAGTCTATAGTTCCCAGGGTTAGTGGAAGCACCACCTTTGTGCAAGGGGATAATGGTGGCTATTTTCCATTCAGCTAGGATGAAGCTGGTGCTTAGACTATGACTGAAAAGAGTACCCAATGGTGTTGGTAATTCTTGCTGGAGCCCATGTAGGATGCAGCCTGGGATGTTATCAGGTCCCATAGATGCTGTAGTTTTGGCCCTATAGAGGGTGTTTACAGCCTGCTCTTTAGAGATACAAGGTAGGGGATAGGTGTTAGGGAAGTCATGGAGTATGTGTGGCAGGGACAGGTGAGTGTAGTTTTCACAGAACCTGTTGGTATCATTAACTACCGGTTCAGCACAATTCTGGTCCTTTCCTTTTAAGTTATGGATGTAACTAAAGAATGCCTTATGGTTGTCCTTAGTTGAGGAAGTTAATGTGGATTCATAGTTTGCTTTGGAGGACTTCATAGGAAATCTTATTGGCTTGTTTAAGCTGAGGAAGGAATGCTACCAGTTTTGGGCTCACTCCTTCTTACTCTTAGACAGCAATTTTTTCCTCTTATTGTAAAGAGTGTTAATGGCAGTTGTCCACCAGCCAAGTTTGGGTTTCCTTGAGGAGCTTGTTTTGGTCCTATTAGGTACAGCCGACATGTCAATACAATTATACAGGTGTTTGTATAAAGCATTGGTATAGAACTTGGCATAGTTGTCAATTCCATCTGAGGGGGGAGGTGCAGTAAAGGTATTTATAAGTTCATAGATAGGTTCATAGGTAGGTACTAGGCTATTAGCCCTAGGGCCTATATAAGCCTAGCCAAAAAGGTACCCTGGCTTTTGCCACCCAAGAAAATTATTTTCCTGTGCCCCTGTCAAGCAGAGCCACAGAAGTGATCCCTGGGGTAAATTTCCTATTTTCCATCCAATCATCAAGATTTTTCTTGAAGAGTGCTATAGGTTCCATCCTGTAAGAGGTTATAATCTGCTTTGGAGAAGTGTTTTAGTTTAGTTGCTGCTGGGAGTTGGGGGGAGTTAGGTGTGATAGTTACTTACTTTCAATAAGACTGATTTGTGGTCAGATCTCACCAGGGAAGACCTCACAGTGGGAGTGCTACAGTGGTCCCCCATATCGGTAAGCAGCAAATCCAGGATGTTGGCACCCCTTGTGGGGGTGTCAACCAGCTGGTTTAGGGCATTGCAGTTAATGAAGTCGAGGAACTTTTAGGCAAGTGGGTTTGTGAACGAGTAATTCACAATCAACGGATGGGTAGTTAAAGTTACCCAAGACCATGGTGCTCAGGCGTATTTTGATTAGACTCAAGTAGATCCAAATAGACAGAATGGATGTCCTGATTCATGGAAGGGGTCCTATAACTGCCAATGACTTTAATAAGTGTCCTACCAACAGTTACTTGCACCTGAAGTATCTCTAGTAAATCATACTGTTTAACCAATCTGGAGGTGCATTTATCTTTAATTAACATTGATACACAGCCTCCTTTAGTTTTCATGCCTTCAGTTTGCGGTCGAACATGTGGAAGGAGGTTGGCTGGGGTGCTCTCCACAGCCTTGAACCAGGTATCCATGACTGCACAAATGTCTGCATCTTCCAAGGTGAGGGCTACTTCCTGTGAGGGCAGTTTCAGGTTAAGACTCCTAGCATTTAGCAGCATAACCTTGAGGTTGTTTTTAGATGGAATTTTTAATTCTGGAATTTTGTCTTTGAGACACTGCCTAAAAAGGCACTATTGGGGTGGCAAAAGCCTTAGCTAGTAGCCGAAATCCCAGGGGTAACAGATGAAGACCATCTCTAGCAAAGCCTCAAGATCTGTCGAGCATGTCATCTCAGGGGCTAACAGATACTATATCCCCTTAGAATGACACCAGAAACTAAGCCAGTCATTGACGTCAATCATTTTCTGTTTGATTGAGGCATCATCCTAGGTTCATAGGTTCATAGCTGTGTACTAGGCTAATGGCCCTGGAGTCTTCACAAGCCTAGCTCATAGAAGTGGCCTGGCAACATGCCGCCCGACGTTCATTCCCAGTGCCTCTATCAAGTAAAGCCACTGGAGTGATTCTCTGGGTGAACTTTCTATATCTCATCCACTCATTAAGATTTCTCTTGAAGAGGGCCAGTGAGGTGCTCTGCTTGACATGTATGGGAAGTCTATACCAGAGCATGGGGCAGTCTCTGGGTTATGAACCTGTCCTACCAGCAGGTTCTGTTGATTGTGGTAATGAGGTTGAAGTCTCTGGAGTTTGTGGTGTGGAGGGATTGGGATTTCTTTAGATCTAACATTTCTAACAGAGCTGGGTCAGACATGGCTTTGTAAATCAAGCAGAGATCTCCTCTTATTAGACGATATCAGACAGAAAATATTTTGAGTTTGTCCATGTAGGACATGTGTTTAAGGCTTAGGATCCTCTTCGTGAGGTAATTTTCTGGCCTTCCAGCTGTTGCATGTGTCTAGTGAGATACATGCCAAATAGGGCATTATACTCGATGATTGGTCTAATGAGGGCAGAGTAGAGAGAGAAAATGACCTCTTTCTTCCTGGATGCAAAATTCTTGGCAATGAGATGTGCCACGTAGAAGGACTTTCTGACCACAATGGCAATGTGGTGGTTGAAGGAGAAGTTGCTGTCAACCTATGCCCCCAGATCTCTTATACCTCCTT
This sequence comes from Protopterus annectens, assembly GCF_019279795.1. Classification (NCBI taxonomy): domain Eukaryota; kingdom Metazoa; phylum Chordata; order Ceratodontiformes; family Protopteridae; genus Protopterus; species Protopterus annectens. The sequence continues at coordinate 1,422,676,159 of NC_056741.1, forward strand.
CAGTGTTCAGCAGGCTCCCATTGATGTGCTACTTAGTGAGAACTGAATTTTTCCCAAAGGGGATGATGACGCATTTTTTGACATTAAGCTTAAGGCCATGTTTTCAACACCAGTCATTGGTCTCAATGAGGCCTTTCTGTAGGAAGTCTACACCCCTTGGGGAGTTAATAATGGCTCCCAGCTTGCAGTTGTCTGCAGACTTGGTCAGCCAGAGTCCCTCTGTGTTGGCCTGGACTTCTGAGAAGTAGATGCCAAACAGGAGAGGACTCAGAACCAATCCCTGTGGGACTCCACTTGTGACTGGTGGGCAGTCTGACTTGGAATCCGCTATTTTCATACTGTGGGTTCTATCTGTGAGCCAGTTGGCAACCCACCTAGTGATATAGGGATTGATGCCTAGTTTGGTGAGTTTATGAATAACTCCTGACAGGAGAATGGTATTAATGTCCTTGGCCAGATCAAGGTAGCCTGTATGAAATGCCTTGCCCTCTTCCACAGCTCTGGTGACTGACTCAAAGAAGTCAACCAGGTTGAGCAGGCATGATCTACCTTTCACAAAACCAAACTGAGTGGAATCTAGAGTTTGGATATTCCCTATATCCTTGTTAATTAGGTTCATGAATATGTGCTCCATAGCCTTACATATCAGACTCATCAGGTTAATGGGGCAATAATTCCCAGAGTCTGTAGTTGCTCCCCATTTATGCAGAGAGATGACTGTAGCAGTGCGCCATTCAGTAGGGATAAAACCTGAGGTGAGGCTATGATTGAACCGGGCACATAAATGTGGTGCCAGTTCACTTTGTAGTTCATGCAGAGCAGATCCAGGGATATTTTCGGGTCCCATGGAAGCTGTATTCTTGGCCTTAGACAATGCAGCTTTAACCTGTGCTGCAGTAATGCTGGGTGCCTGGCATTCCTCCAGTATTGTAATTGCTCCTTTAGGGGGGGAGAGGGGTAAAGTTGGCACTGAATCTGTCAGCCAGTATGTTGACAATATCTGTTGGCTCACTATTGGAGGTACCATTGTGCAGTAACTCAGAGCAAACCTGGGTATTGTCGTGGAGATTCTTGATATAACTATAGAAGGCTTTGTGGTTGTTTTTAGTGTCTGCCTCAATTCTGCCTACATAGCTGGCTTTAGAGGTTTTGATGAGGGATCTCAACTTTTTGTTGAGGCTAATAAGGTGAATGTAATATGCTACTTAAGGCTAGGGGACTATCTGTTTGACACCCATAGCCCAAGAGCTCAGTCATGTCTTCTTCATATAGTCTAGGGAGGTATGTATCAAGTTCTTCAAACCAACATAGACTATGACAAAGTCATAACAATACCTCTTGCTGAGAAACTAGAGTGCATGTTTGATATGGCAGATCCTGGCACCTGACAGACAGCTGACCATGACCTTTTTCTTATCCAGCCTGGTGAGAGGGACATCTGTGTGTCTTACAATGGAACCACCTATGACTAATATGTTTGGTTTTATATTTTGCCTTAAGGTCTTGACAGGTGAGACACCAGTGCGTGAGCTATTGTGTGTATTGTGTGGTGCAGAGTAAGTATTATGTGTAGCGTGATTGTGTTTGGGAAGTCTCTGATGTTTAGGTATGTTTCTGGTGAGGACCTCCAAATATGGAGGTATGTGTGATGTGGGTTTGGGTGGATGGGGTGGTGTATGCTGACGACATGCTCATTGTCATATGTACTGACTGTTTTGTAAGACAGCATGGATTCAAGGTTCTTAATCTACTTGCATCTTTCACATGTTGGGTTTGTGTGGATGAGGAGTAGAGGGCTGTTGGTGAATATCAGAGATGCGGTACACTGCCTCAGGATGCTCATGTCAACCAAGCTGGCTGGAGAAACTGAGGGAAATTGTCCATCCATAGTGTTAGGTTAATTTATATGGTTAGGAAAAGAGGTCACACTTAGGAATAGCTAGTTGGTGAGAGGTGTGTTGGTGCCTCTGAGACTAGGCTTAGTGATCCACCTGACAGTAGAACAGGGCTGGGAAAATCCTCTGGAGGTCCACAAGCAAAGTGTTAAGGGAAAATTTAACAAGCAAAATATTTGGGTCTGTAACCACCAACAGTAAACACTACTGCACAGCAGTGCACAATGGTGCACTACATGCAAAAACGCGCAAATATGGAGCTTAAGTAAAAAAAAAACCCTTTTAACTCAAACTAGCCAATAAAGAAGCTCTCTCTGAGATCTAGTCCAATCACCTTCGATTAGATGGGACCCAGAGAGCACTCTCCTCCCACAAAGGTACAGAATGGTCTTCTCCAACAAGCATAGCTTGAATTTGATGCTCAGAAGGTATAAAACAGACCCAGAAACAGCAAACTTGGAAATGTACTACGCTACAACCGAACTAGTACAGTATACAGTAAAATGTGGCAAAAAATAGTTCAGACGATTCAAACAGGCAGTAGAATGCAAATACAAATTAAAAGTTCAATATAAGAGCAAAAATATACACTTATAGTTTGTTGGAAACGATGAATGTCTCATATCCTTCAGAACCACAGTGAAGAGCTGGCTTTAGTGTTCAAGTGATACCAAACAGTCTAGATTCATCAAGTCTTTAAAAATCCTTATTTTCAGCTGATTTTAGTGTTCAGATAATATCAGTCTAGATTCAGCAAACCTGAATCTAGCATATGCTATAAAATGCAGATGTATTAGAAATTCAAAGTGAAGAAAATCACAGTCACAACAGCAAAAAACTGTTTAAGTAAAGCAGCAAATCAGTAAAATACTCCCATAAGAGTGCAGACCACAAACCTTCCTAGTGTGAAATATCTGGTCTAGAACCCCAGAGCTTAAACCAGAACCAAGTCACTTACAATAACAGGTACAATAAGCCTTCACCAGCAATTCCCAACTTAGAAGGGTGTAGGCCACACTATCCCGCTACAAGAGTCTAGACCACAAACCTTCCTAATGTAAAATAACTGGTTTTGGAGCCCAAGTGCTTAAGCCAGAACTAAGACACTTTGGAATAACAGACACAATAAACCTTTAACCAGCAATTTCCAGCTTATAAGACTGTAGGCTATCCTCTCCTGCCACAAGAGTTTAGACCACAAATCTTCCTAATGTAAAACAGAGCTGTCACCTCTAGCATCATCATCTGATGTTAGCCAATGTGGCCATGCACAATCATGCCCCCATAATGGCACTACTTCCACTGCTCTGTCAGTGATTGAAGTGTCCACACTCAGATGTGGCAGGCCATGGTGTTGTGGTTCTAGGTGTACTTTTGAGGATAGCTCATTCAGCAGACATCAATCATGTTCACGTAGCAGCAGTGCATCTGACCATGAGCATGATTGTGCCAGAGCAACTCCTGCCAGAGACAGTTCTTGTGTTTAGGGATAATGATGATGAACTATCATCTCTAGCATGCACAGCTCACATCTGTTCAACATACCAGGATGCAGAGCTAGCACAGAGTCTGGCTGTGTTCTTGCAAACATTCTCACACAAGTTTCACCTTGATTTCTATTACAGACAGGCACACATAATAGTTACATGGGTCAGTCATGAGGCTTACAGCTCATTCTATCTTTGTGGTCATTTAATACTTTAGCCACATTTCTGCATGTCTGTCTTTCTTACTCATATGCACTCACTGAAAAATTATGTACATATACATTTATCTGCTTTTTGCTGTTTTCTGCTATACTTGCATTTTACTGCTATACTTGCATTCCAGGCACTTCTCAGTTTTAACTCTTAAAGTGACAACTACTTTAATGCCATATTGTACTAAGTACAATGTTGTGTCTTTCGGCTTTTCCCGGTCAGGGGTCGCCTCAGCGGAACTCCGGTCCGCTAATGATTGGCAGTTGATTTTTACGTACCGAGTTGCTAACCCTGATGCACAACCTTCAATGAAGGAACGCCCATTCACGCATGTCTCCACGCAGAAGATGCTCTAGCTGAGAGTCGAACCGGACAGCATCTTACTGTGAGGTGACAACGCTACAGCGCAATGAATACACGAAGGCAAACTGCTTCAGTTAAGCATGACTTTTCTGGTTTTCATTTTGTTTTGGGTCTACAAACAAGCGATACAGATATGTCAGCTCTCTATAGCAAATTCCCAAAGCTGGGTTAATATGCACTCATATTTATACCAAACGTCTAATATGTTTTCTAGTCTGATGTAAAACAGCTTTTCTTTGTTCTTCTAATTTATGATTTGTCCTTGATTCTTTCAGATTCGGTGGTCCAGGAAATTCAGTCTTGCATTATCTGAAAACATTAGTGTTCCCACACTATCTTGCTTGTGTTCTGGCTTTATCTTGAGTGAAGTTACTTCGATGTCCTTCAGTTGCCATCTGCGTAGCTATTTTACAGACTTTGTTTCTTAATTTTTTTACATGGATAATTAAGCTATATATGCTTGCCAGCACACTTATTACTTTCTGATTTTTCAGCATTTTACACTGTTGTGAATAACTCTTTATATTTCAGATTATTCTTGCAGCTTTTTATTTAAGCTAATAATCATGCTAGCAACAGTTTTGAAAAGACAGTGTATGCTAAATAGAACAGAGTACTAATATTCTTTTAGTTCCCCGTTTTTTTATTTGAGGAATGGACTAAACTTCAATTAAGTAAAAGACTGCATTTGTTTCATTAGCACTATCATTTACAGCATTTACCATTTTGCTCATATTTACATTCATAACTTGTTAAGTTATTGCAACTCTTTATAATCTGCAGCATATCAAACAATTTTAAGCTGTCATTATTATTATGACTCCTAAAACTATTAACACAGGATGTATTAACCCATTTAGCAATTTGGTTCCAGATGATGACCATCCTGTAAATATGTCCCACCAATTATGGTCAGTGTCAGCTTTTTGTGTTTTACTATTAACACTGGGTTATGTGAAGCCACACATACAAAATGTGGTGCCACTTTAACAAACATTTTGAAGTTTGAAGGCAATATTTTCTATTCACACACTAAATTGTAATCTGTCTATTAAAGATACTCGTAATGACTTACTAAATAGTAGGATTTTATTGTGCTTGTCAATGTACAATCTGTGAGATATCTTGTCCTACTAATTTTTATACCAAGCTCTTTTATATCTGCATTTGGTATCTTTGCAACTTGTAATATTGATGTGCAATATTGTTTTTTGGTATTGTTGTCCTATCACGGTGCAAGTGAATGGTATTTTACCACTTGATCTGTATGAAGTACTGGCTTATTACCCAGAATGGTAAGTATTCCAACCCATGGTCCTTTTCCATGTATCTTTGTGCTATTTGTACAAATAAACAGTATTGGTAGAAATTATACTTGTTTTTCCCCTGTCAAATTTATTTTTATTTTCGTGTTATTATTAACACACTGTGACATCTTTTGTATGATGTCTTCCCTTGTCAAAACTGTTATATATTCAGGGGGTAATGTACAGCATTTAATAGAGACTGAGCTGTTTATTGAAATGTTTATGTCAGTCTTTGATTTTTCTTTTACCTTTATGTATGCCTGACCTTGTTTAGCTAACCATGCAGTTACATTTGTATTAAATGCTTTTTATAACTGAAGTTGTCTTGTGATCTACTTTGTGTAGCATTTTAGTGTCATTCGTGAAATGTTGTAATAAACACCCCCGATTCCCTCTGTTTGGCATTTTACCAAAAGGAGTCCACTGAGTACAATACTTACAATAACAATCACATTTTTCATATTTATCAAAACTTGTTTGTCCTAACAACCATTTTGGGAATACTTTTAAGAACCTTTGCACGATGCTTGGCATTCAGTCTTGTACGTTGTTTCTAAAAAAATAGAAACATAAACGTTATTGAGCATCTGCTCCCCCTTCTTTTAAAAGCGATGCATTTTACTCCTGATTACTATAAACAATGACTCTCATTTGATTCCTGTGGATTAGCAAGGTCTTGTTCTTTTCACTTTGACCTTATAGACCAAAGGCCCTATTTGTTCCATTACTTAATCGCACTGCTCAGTGATGTCTTTTAACCATTTTTGATGTTGTGCTACCTCTAACAAAGGTCTGTTATGTACAATCTCTGGATCAAAAGGTAGTTGTGTGGGCATTTTCCTGCCTGTCATGATTTCAAATGGTGAAATCCATGTCTTGCTGTTTGGGGTAGCTTTTACCCCTAACAGAATTCCTGGCAAATGTTGCACCTGTGTAGCATTTTTTTAACTAAGTTTTATTTATGAAATATTGTAATTCCCTCTGTTTTGATGTTGAGAATGATGCAAATGAAATGCAGATGTCTGTGTTGAATGCTGCGTGCCTTGTCTCGCAGCTGCATTTTTATTTATAGTCCTTGAAGCATGTTTCAGACACTGAACATTCAGCTTGTCTCAAGCTGTACCTGACTTTGTTACATTGTATGAATGAATGCTGCTTTATTTGATTCCTTGCTTTTAGCTAAAACCATTTTAACCCTTTAATATCTGTATGCTAGTAAACAGAAATACATGTACCTAACTGACTATATTATTTTTACATATATTATAGCAACGGATATGTATATACATCTAACTAGCAAATAGATGTGCACATGCATTTATACATTTTTAAACTTATCACTGTATAAATCCCCTCTGTTTTATTTTAAAATACAAAACTTTTTATATTTGTAGAAACACACTGGGAAACAAAACCTTTAGCCTTTTTTTTTTTTGTAAAACAGCACGTTAACACAGTTTTATATTGTCAACATAATGATGACAGCTATTACTATTAGAACTGGATGAATCTGAATATGACTCTATACAGTGATGTCCTATACAGTAATATACTGACATTGCTTGAGGATTTCATTGCAAAGGCATTGCAGTCAGTTTTTTTTTGAAAAAAATGCACATATGTCACAAATGTCAAGCTTTGACTTGTTAATATACATATAAGTGAATTGAGAAGCAATTTTTGTGAACAGTTTAACACTCGAATGCAAACTTGTCTATTTACATATATAAACCATTTACTATATACTGCACAGAATACACTTGCTTGTACAGATTGTTTTTGCATTTGTATATACATGGCTGTAATGTACACTCAGTCTAGTTTTTTAAACCTAGCATTAAACTGAAGCCTGCTAATTACATTACTTGAAACATTAAAATGTATTTTTGGTATTAACACTTTGCAGTAGTGTTTACATAGTTAGTGTAAAATGAAAAGCATGCCCTTCCCCCTGTAGTATACATAATTTTATTGCAGTATTGTTTATTTACTCTATGCTGTGAGAATTGAATGTATGCTTGTCCTGTGGCTGTTACATAGACTGTGACACTTTGGTCTTACACATTTGCTTATGATTTGATTATTTTTATAAAGCTTTTGCTTTTGTCTATACTGTCAAAGTTGTAATTTACTGTTACTAGTAGCTATTTGTACCCTCCCTTTTTGTAAAGGGACCTGCATAATTTATTTGAACTGCATACCATAGCCCATGTACTGACTGTACTCGGTGTAATATTTACTTGCAAAATTGTGACGTCTTATTACAGTTACCAAACAGGATTTTTGTAAACTTTTATTTAATGCTATACGTGAATACTTAACAATAATATTTTAGAAAAATGTAAGCCATTTGGCCTGACAACCAGTCTTGTTTTCTTGCTCTTATAAATTTCAGTACCAATAACATTTTATGTTATGCAACATTCCTTGTAACTACACATTCCAGCCTGGAAAGATCTGAGCTCACATACTTTTTTTTTTTTTACGCATTTTAGATGCTTAACTCATATTTCCTTCAGCATTTGCTCGGACCTTCAGTCATTTATTAAAATATTCTTGCAACTTGATATAAACATTCGTAATTTGCCTATATATATGCATAATACTGTTTTTGCTGGAGTCTCTGCTAGTTTTGATGCTATCATACAATTTACAAAATATTTTAAGAAACAAAAGAGATATTGACTTAACTAACACATGCTTAAAACAGATATATTTACACAATTTACATTTGCTATTGTCTGCCTTTTGCTGTACTTTAGTTGAAAAAGAAAATACATGCATGTCAGTCTATGACGTCATGGCTTTACTGCGTTTAACTATTTTCATTTGATTTGTACGCCCTTGAACTGTTTTTATATATGAAATGTTTCTAAAATCACCACTTAATTGCCTTGCTTTAACTGAATGAAAGTTTCTTTTGTGTATGCTTAACCATTTTTTAAATATAGAACAGTATGTTGTAAAGTATGTTTTATCAGTGAAGTGAACTGCTATTGCTTTAACTCTTTAGTAACCAGATTATATTTGTCAGTATTTTGCTCTCCTGACTTTAAAGCTGTTATGCACTTTTGAAAAAGTGTTTGCATATGTTATCTGAACTTTTTGAGCTCACTCTATCTGTCTTTTAAAAGTTTATTAAATCCTTTTGTCAGTTCACCATGAACCTCGTCGCTGCTATCTGTTTTGTAATCTGCAGTGGTTTTATGCCACTTTTGTCTAGCAAGATGTACAGAAGAGTCTGTAAATAACTGACTTGACTGATATTGTACCTCTGAAGTTAACATTTTACATGTGGTGACAGGACATAATGCATGCGGTTGTTTACCATTACTTTTAAGACATAAACGTTTACTGTCATACCAGTCATGTTGCTGTTTAAGCTACCAGTCAAACATAATGCATTTACATAAAGCATTGACATGAACCTTACCTTGTAAAGTACTACATGTGCTACAGTTATGCTTATATTAATGTTTAAATGCTGACCATACATGTGCTGGACTGTCATTAATGTCTACCTAGAAGGTAGAATTTAAGTCTTTCATACATTTAATACGTTTCTGTGTAAATTCTGACCATACATGTGCTGGACTGTCATTACTGTCTACCTGGAAGGTAGTGTTACAATTCTGTCTTAAGGCATCCATGCTTGTAGAATGAGAAGCAAAGAAAGAATTACCAGTTTCTGTGTGGAAGGTGGCCAAATCTTCCGTCGAGAAAGCGTGGAAGTTCCTCGTTGGGTCTCCCAAAAGTAGGTCAACACAGGCGGCAGATCCAGCTGTGTAAATGGACAGGACCTGAGGAATTGCAGAGGTCAGCGGTTCTGCTACTGGATCCTTTTTACAGGATAAACAAGAAGGAGGCAGTGCTGCAAGCATACATACTGACTAAATAAAACAAAAAAGAAGCTGTAGTTGTCACAAACAGAAACCATTTGGTCCATCAACTGAGGCTCGCCATTGAAAAATTATGTACATATACGTTTATCTGCTTTTTGCTGGTTTCTGCTATACTTGCATTTTACTGCTATTCTTGCATTCCAGGCACTTTTCATTTTTAACTCTTAAAGTGACAACTACTTTAATACTGTATTGTACTAAGTACAATGAATACACGAAGGCAAACTGCTTCAGTTAAGCATGATTTTTCTGGTTTTCATTTTGTTTTGGGTCTACAAACAAGCGATACAGATATGTCAGCTCTCTATAGCAAATTCCCAAAGCTGGGTTAATATGCACTCATATTTATACCAAACGTCTAATATGTTTTCTAGTCTGATGTAAAACAGCTTTTCTTTGTTCTTCTAATTTATGATTTGTCCTTGATTCTTTCAGATTCGGTGGTCCAGGAAATTCAGTCTTGCATTATCTGAAAACATTAGTGTTCCTGCACTATCTTGCTTGTGTTCTGGCTTTATCTTGAGTGAAGTTACTTCGATGTCCTTCAGTTGCCATCTGCGTAGCTATTTTACAGACTTTGTTTCTTAATTTTTTTACATGGATAATTAAGCTATATATGCTTGCCAGCACACTTATTACTTTCTGATTTTTCAGCATTTTACACTATTGTGAATTAACTCTTTATATTTCAGATTATTCTTGCAGCTTTTTGTTTAAGCTAATAATCATGCTAGCAACAGTTTTGAAAAGACAGTGTATACTAAACAGAGCAGAGTACTTATATTCTTTCACTCTCTAACTTTTGTGTCAGCCTTGTGTCAGCCATGGCCCCCCCCCCCCATACCACCCTGTGCAAATGATGATTACTGTGCTATATCCTTGATTTTCTATCTTTTGTGTTTAGGGATACACAAGTCTTTTGTCTGATGGTCAGGGTGCATAGCTGACTGAGTTCTTAGTATATATGGGTTTGTGATGCTCTTTTCAAAATTGTACTGCTTTCTTTCAAGTTTTTGTCATGTGTGCATATCTTTCAACCTCTTAGACTAACAAAGCTGGGCAAAGCCATAATTAAAGTGGGACATAGGCTCCAAAATAGGGACTATTTTAAAATATTTTTCTCTTACAAACTAATAAAGTTGATAGAATAACAAGTTTACATTTCCATGAATTTTCTGAAGGATATGAAGTCTGAAACCAAAATGTCAGGCATTATTTTCTCACTTCAGTCTTTAACGAATTGCCATTAATTTGACTGAATAACACAATGAAAAAAGGACCAAAAAATATGAGGCCAAAATCTGGACATTCTGTGAAAATCTGTACATTTGAGAAGTATGAATGTGTGAAACCTTGATTGATGAGGCCTATTAGTTGATAGTGAACATATCTGTTGACATAAGTCAGTGTCTCACTTATCATTGCTGTGAAAATCTTCCACCTTCTACTTAGTTATATTAACAAGTAACAGTATGCAATGATATGCCATTAATTTGCATTTTTACCCATTTATTTTCCTATTCCAGGTTCAATATTTATCTTGGAAGTCAAGCAGTTGCAAGAATTTTAATTTGGGGCTGGCTCCATGTGATGCTAGCTTCCATTCTTATTTTGAAATTCAAAAATTTTGTTTAAAGCTTTGCACTCTCTGCAACCATTAAAGATACAGAACCCATATTCTGTTTGTGTTTCAGTGAAAGTCCATTAAAATACTTTAGGACAGGACACAATAATTACACACAGTGTTTTGGATGAGTTTAAACATTCATAACTAGGGGATTTGTTATACTTTAGTCTAGACTATGACTGCAAAAGAGGTATTTAAGTATGGAAACCCTGCTGTTTATGTAATTTATTATTTACAAGTAAAATAAGATAAAATGCAAAAGGTAGTTGCCTACTAAAATAAACAGAATAATATATTTAGCTTAATTGTATAAGAAATATTTTGAAAACAATGTAAATGTGTTAGTTGAATATTCTGTGAAGAGAAAAGCTACTCTGTGACTAGAACACTGACTTGTTTCTGAGGTAAAACTCCTTTTATAACACGTTCTTCTTTCTTTATCAAACATGTGTAGTAGCAAACACTGACAAATGGGTTGCTTTTGTCCCTCAGGCAATAATAACCACTGGAAAACAAAATAAGTCAGAAAACAAATGTTATTGTTACCATAATGTTCTGGAGATTTTGTTTCTTTCCCTGGCACCTAGCAGATTATGTCATCTGCTACTGGTGGCTGGCCTTGTGGACTTTGTTGTTTTCTATTCTATTCCCTAGAGTTGTTTAAAGAAAGTTGTGTAAGTACATTTAACATGACAATAGATATTTACTGTAAATAATCACTGCTACAGTAGCTTACACTATATGGGTTTTATCCTGTTAAGGACATAACAGCTGTCCAGTTTTCAAAGCATTCAGGGCACTTTCCATATATCCAAACACACAACTCAAGCTTATATGACTTAACGTTTGGGTGCCAAGCTCTTCAGACCTTACATGCCAGCAGAGATATGGAGGCTAAAGCCCTGAGAAGATAGTGCTATGACAAAAAAAATAAATAAATAAATAAATAAAATAAGGAGGTAGTGAGTGGGGGAGGGAATGGCTATTGCAGCAATGAACATTCAAACATGTACTGCTATGGTAAGTTCAGTCGCACAATTGCACCATGTTCTTTATAAAGATCACTGCTGCTACGACCTAAGCAATATGGGCAGAGGAAGGATGAGAGTCCAGGAGCCCCTGCAGAATGATCAATAGCAAAGCCTGTCCTAGGCCTGAAGAAGGAATTTAATTTATAGTATTCCACAGATGAAGCCAAAGTTCTGCCAGAATGGACCTAGACTGTACATGGGACAGTTTTCTTGTGGTGGGTGTAATAGACAACCACTTTGAAATAATTTGTTTTAACAGAGGATGTCCTTTTTTCTTTACCTTCAAAAGAAATTAATAACTGATCAGAAATGCAGAAATAGTTTATTCAATCAAGGCAGTACCTGCGCCATCTGTGGATATCTGAGGTATGGACTATCCTTTCTCTCTCATTTTTTGGTTCTGGAAAGAAGATAGGAAAGATGGCTTGGCTTAAGGTAAACTTGGATGCCACTTTAGGGATAAATACAGGATTAGATCTTAGGGAAACCTTGTCTTTGTGGAAAATGAGATAAGGTTGACCCACCATGGGAGAGCATGCAACTTAGATACTTTTTGTGCAGAGATCAGAACAATTAGTAAAACTATTTTCCATGTCAAGCAACTTCAAGTCAGTCTGTTGAGCTGTTTCAAATGGAGCAAGAGTTAGTTTATCTAAAGCAAAGTTAAGATCCCACGGAGTACCCATCTGTTTCCTAGTAGGAGTCTTATGCAGCACACATTTCAAAAATATTTTCAGATAAGATACAATTTTAAGAGGTGGATCCATTGACAGACGTTCTAAAATTGCTGAGAAGTAAGACAGGCCATAGGATGGCAATTCGTACAAACAGTATAGAAACAGAGAAACACTAGCTGTGAATGGCTGATAGATGTTTTGTTGACACCGTCTAGAATAATTTTTCCATTTGTTAATATATGATTTTGTAACAGCAGGCTTTCTTGCCTCCATTAATAGCTGCTGCACATCCTTAGAAAAAGATGCTTAAAAATCTACTAAACTTTTATTATCCAGGTAGTCAGTTTTAGTTGCCGGAGGTTGGGATGTATCACACACACATGGTCTTGTGTGGATAAATCCAGTTTGTGAGAAATTGTTTCTGGACATTTCCAAAAGAAGGAGAGAACCTCTGTCACCTTGGCCAAAAAGAAGTCACCATAATGATATTTGGGGAATCTTTCCGAATCTTCAGGATGACAGTGGATGTTAGTGGAAAGGGTGGAAAAGCATATATTCCTGTATAAGGAAAAGAAAATGCATTTGTTTCAGGCATTTTAAAATGGAGTCTTAGAGGAGAATTTTGATAACTGATTTTTGTGAGTGGAGGCAAAAGGATCTGTTTGTGATGTTCACCACAACTGACTCATATCTTGAAAGACCCTTTGATTCAGTTTTGATTCATTAAGCTCTGTCCAAGCATCAGCTTGGCTGCCTTACAGTTGTCTTCTGATGATTTGTAAGATGATGCCCATAGAGGGAGACTATGTTGAGCTATATCCTAAGTTACATAGCTAGTCTGCACAGAGGGCAAGTTCTGGTTCCGCTATGCTTTTTTATGTACCACATCACTCTGGTATTGTCTGTAATCAGTTGTAGAGGTCTAGAGAACAACAGATCCACAGATGATTAAGAGTTTTTTTATGTTTACATGTTTTGGTCTGTCTTTTTCTTTCCAAAGTCAATTCAGTTTTATTTGGACAGACACTGCTCCCCAAGCAAAGTCTAAGGTGTCTGTTGTGACTTACTGTGCTATAGCAGGAAGGGAAAATGGGAGACTTGGACTCTGATATATTTAGTGTTTCCACCACAAAAGTCTCCCTTTTTACAAACCCCAAAGCTGGAATCTGAAATGGCAGGGGGTGTTGATTCTAGGACCATAGGGATTGTAGGCATCATTGGAGTTTTCTCATCTGTAGTCTTGCAAGGAATATCATGAGCATGATAGATGCCATGAGACCTTTAATCCTGAGGAATTCCCTTGCGGAGATGGCTGTCGTAGTGGAAAAAAATGTGGACTAGATCTAAATATGCATCAATTTTTTTTTCCTGTGGAAGAAAATCTTTCTGAACTGAAGTGTCTAAGAGACACCACAAGAATACAATCCCATTAGAAGGAGTCAGACAAGACTTCTGTAAGTTTTCTTTGAATCCTAACCTGTGTAGTAGATCATGTACCCAAGTGACAGATTCCTGACACTTTGAAAAAGATACTGCAAAGATAATCAATGTAATCTAAATAAGGAAGAATATAAATACTTTGCAGTCTGCAGTAGGTTATCACAGGAGACAGGCATTTGGTGAATATTCTTGGAGCAGTAGATATACAAAACGGTAATGTAGAGAATGTATAATGTGATCCAAACACAGAAAACCTTAAAAAACTGAAATCTAGTTATACAAGAATGTGATGATATGCATCTTTGAAATATAAGGTCAGTAGAAAACTCAAATAGGGAATAAGGCACAACAAGTTGTAAAAAGACATTTTGAACTTGGGTACTATCATAAACAGATTCAGAAAGGAAAGATCAACCACCGATCTCAAAGAATCTTCTTTCTTTGCACCAGGAATATCCTGGAATAAAACCTTCTCCTAAATGAGGAAATGGGACATCTTCTATTACCACCTGAGTATGTATGTGCTGAACTGACAGGAAGAAAAAGAAAAGTCTGGTCTAGCGGGTGAGGAGGAATTACCCAAAAAGGGGGAAGAGACACTCCCACTGCTATCTGCAAACTTGATAAATTATTCTCGGAACCCATCTGCCTGAAACAATTTTTTGCCTAAGAGAGAAACAGAGGTTCAGACTTTCTGGAAGGGTTAAGAGATTGCCATTGCCAGGGAGGGAGGGGGTTGAAAATCCTTTATGTAATCATCCAGACTTATGAAATAGCCCTTTGTTCTGTTTGGTTCCTGGTTTCTTTTCCCAATCTTCCTGCCATTGTTTTTTAAACATTTGCTTAATAGTATCTTCCCAGGGTTGTTTATTTTGCTTTTTAAGGAAAGTTGTAGAGAGAGCACTGAATCCCTTGGTAAACTTAGAGAAGGAGAGTGGAAGAATCTGAGCTATCCCTTGGTGGTAGAATCTCCAGCCAAGCTAGAACTTCCACTGAGGGACCTCTCAAACCTCTTGTGTCACAGGCACATGGGTTATATGCAAATGGCCCTTATGAACATAAGGTGTTTCAGCTATATGTCATTTTAATGGACAATTTCAGGTCAATAAAGCCAAACCCCACTAGCTGTGGATATGCATATTTCGGTCTTGTTATGACCTCATCAGCACTGCACAAGCAGAGTGTTTTATTTGCCTGAAATTGTCCATTGAAATGACTTAAAAAGAAATAGGTCATGGGCATTCAGAATTGCCATATAGCTGAAACACCTGATGTTCATAAGAGTCATTTGCATATATCCCATGTGGCTCTGATACAAGATGTTTGAGAAGTCACTCAGTGGAAGTTCTAGCTAGGCTGGAATTTTCATTTAGTTTTTACTGATTGCTTTTTCTGTGTGACCTTGTTACTCTTTGTTTTGGTGAAAGAATCTGCAATATTCCTTGAATCAGCTTTCTTCTCTCATCACACCTCTGTAGTAGAAGGTCCAAAAACTAGTTCTTTATCCATGAGAAAATTCAAAATGTCTTTTTTCAATAGCTTCTGGAAGGGTTTAAGGATGTGGCCAGACAAACCTCATCATAAAATTCCTCATATAGATGAAGTTTAAATAACTTTATTGGGTACTCACGTATTATAGCAACCACATTCTAAACTACTCTGACTTGACCTTTGGCTTGTTTTCTAAACAGAAAACAAATCCCGCATCTGTAAACAAGTCGGTGAAGCCATAAAATAAAACTTCGTTGGATAACAGTAACACTTTTATGGAAAATTAAAAAAAAAATTAAAATTCTGTGAAATTTATCTCATTGTGTTGTTTTTCTCCATGGCTGTTTGCTGATAAAGGGTTACTCACTGCCTAGTTGGACATTCATGGAAAAGAAATGTGAAAGAAATAAATAATCAATAAATACATGAAGTGTTCTTGTTTTTTCCTTTTCACTGTAATGCTGTTGTTCTGCTAATGAGAAACATGCCAGCATTTTTTTTGTTACACCACGGTTCTGTAACTCTTAGATGACAGTCAAGGTAACTGCCATGGACACAAGGGAGTAAGAAAACAACAGATAAAAACAGGCTTGGTTTTGGTGGGAATAACTGTAAGTTGTTGAACAAAACAAAGAAAATGTGTATTTCACCTTAACCCGATTAATTATGGCTCCAAATTCCGCTTTCGTCTTCCTGATAAACAGCAAAAATATGCCAACCCTGGGGAAGCGTTCTGAGTCTGTACCCCCACTTGGCTCACTTTGTAAACAAAAAAGCAATCCTACTTCTGTAAAGCACTCCATCCAGCCATCAAATAAAACATTGTTGGATAACACTAAAACTTAAAAAAAAAAAAAAGGAATCTTTGTTTCAGATGGCTGCTACACACCAGTCAAAGATCGGGAGCACCTGATGTCAGTGTCTACCATCCTAATGTCAAGTCACAGAGTAGTTTAGAATGTGGTTGCGATAATACGTAAGTACCCTTTATTGTTTAAAATGTGGAATAAATTCAAGTTAGTTAAATTCAATGATTCCATTCAAATTTACTGATGTAACTGTATGGTTAACACATGTAAAACTTAAATTAAAAATGCACTCAGATGATATGTTTCTTCTGTAATCCAATTCAAGCCAGTCTGACCTGCAAACCAAGGTACAGTAATTCACCTGGTTCACTACTAACAAACTACTAGTTAACCCAAAGAAAACCAGCGTCATGGTCTTTGCCTCAGCCAAGAAATGACCCACTGTTCCTCCTATTCTCTGAACAGATCTTAATGAGAATATAGTAACTAATGTCACTGAACAGAGGTACCTTGGCCTAATATTCAGCCCTACCATTTCCTTTACCACACATACAGATTTTGTAACTAGTAAAATCCTTGATCAAGTAAAACTATATTACAAGATCAGTCACCTCCCTTTCACTAACTGCTCTTGGGGTCATTGTCAAAAATATTATAATAGCCAAACTTGAATATAGCCTTCCTTTTCTTATTATGCAATACTCACAGAATAGAGACTGCAAAGAAAATAAAATGCAGATTCATTTTGTTAGCAGACCCCCAGATACACCATTGCAACTGGCTAAAAAAATTCTAAATGGCTTTCTTTGCTTCATAGGGCCACTTTTCTTCTAAGTACTATAATTAACAAGTTGCTAAACCACTGTTACTACCCCTCTTTAAGAGTGAAACTACCTTTACAAGGGAACCCTTAGCTACCCAGGACAACAACTTCCATCTAGTATACCCTCTATTTAGAACTTCTGTAGATGACACAGCATTTTCTAGACTGGGACCTGCTACCTGCAACCACCTGCCCCTCTAACATCAAAACTCTAAAAAACATTAAAATCTTCAAAGTTGCACTTAAACAGCATCTCTTTACTGAACCTACATACAGCTGCTACCATGACAATGTTTACAGAAATTACCATCCCGTATCATGAATAACATATTTAATAAACCTTTTTCAGCTTCTTAATGTGGTATCTTATACAGATATATTTCTCATGTATAAAGAAGTTTATATATTATATTTATGAATGCATTCTATTTTATGCATACCTTAGCTTGCATTTTGTAAATATTTATTTTCTCAATGCACTCTGACTAGATCTTTTAATCTTACCATATTTGCATTCAATCTTATGTTCTGAATTTTGTGATGTACATGCTTTGTATATAATATTGTTAGTTGAAACACCATGATGTATTATCTGATGTTTGATCTCAAATCATGGCTGAAAGGGTCAGTAGAATATTTCTCTTACCCACTGAACAATTAAATAAACAAAGAAACACATACCGAAACTTTTACAAATGTATATTTTCATGAAGGTTATGCACATATCACTTTTTTGACAATGGTATACTCTTTGTTTAAGCGACTTGGAAATTAAATTTTACTGCGAAATGTATCATGACTGGTGAGGACAGTGGTTCACTAATTGATGTAGCAGTTCTTTTTGCAGGAAAATATTCACATGCAGTTACACTTCTGCTATAATTTGTTGAAGGTTGAGTACCTAAACAAATGTCTAATATGTATGCATTGCACAACTTCTAATATTTTGAGGCCTTGATGCAGTATTGTGCAAAGCTTAGCTTAGTAACATGCTAGAGTGTGGCAAAAGAGGCAACTGCCCCTGGCTCAATGTGCTGTGGGGCACAAGCAGCCAATCCCTGCTCCCTAATGCAGTACCAGCTGTTAAAAGCCAATATTGCATTTGCGGTCAAACCTGTGTACTGTAGCACTCATTTCAAAAGTCTTTCTTTTGGTTTTTCCCAGTTAGGGGTAACCACAGCTGATCACCGGTCTGCTCTTGATTGGCAGTGGACTTTTATGGTGTCAAGTTGTCAGCCCAGCATCCAACCTTCGCAGAAGGCACACACACTCATGCACCTACCTGCATGTCTTTAAAGATCAATCAACCACAGGAAGGACATGCAGACTCCACACAGAAGGTGGTCTAGCTGAGAATCGAACCAGAGAGCCTCCTGCTGTGAGGCTGCAATGCTAACCACTGCACCACCATGGCTGCTACAGTTCAAAAGTAAAAAAAAAAAATAAAAATAAAAAAAAATAAGTAAATAACTTTTTTTTAAACTACAACCTGAGTGCAGTAAAGCTCTATGCAGGCAGGGTATAAAATGGTGCACCTGTTTGCTACATTTATAGCAAACAGTTTGCTACAGTTTATCAGAAGAAATAGTAAAACAGAGCATCTAATGTTCCATGCAGGCAGGGTATAAAGTATAGTAACTGTTTGCTGCATTTGTAGCAAGCAGTGTGGTACAGTTTATAATAAAAAGGTGGAAAGTCGAGGGTAGGGCACAGAAACAGGACTGTAATGGTTTGGCAGGAGAGAGGGGGCATGTTATGAATCTGGCCACCTGATTGGTGTGCCATCTAAAGGAACATGCATTTTGTTTTTGTTCTTCATCTGAAGAGCTGAGGAAGTTGGACACTGGTTCATGGCACCAAGATGGCGCAGGGAGCTGGTTGAGCAAGTCACGCTTCTGCTTAGTTCACACTGCATTTAAGAAAACCTTAGAATGGAAACAGCTATACAGGACAAGACATATGTGTAGCAATGTAAGTGAAAAGACACAGCCTATAATTTAACAAGCTACTGAAAGGTAATTTTGTTTGGTACTGATACCTGTGGTTTTCCTGCAATTTGTGCTAAATATTTCACCATTTTTTGATAAAATTGTATACATTTTTTAGCAGGTCTGGACCTGCATGAGCATTCAGGAGCCCCTGGAGAATGATCCTAGCAAAGCCTGGCCTAGGACTGGAGAAGGAATCTAGTTTATAGTGCTTTGTAAAAGTGTGCACAGCAAAGTAAGTCACTGCTTCTAGAATACTTGTAGAGTTCAACCCTTTCCAAAAATCCACAGATAAATGCAAAGCTCTGGAAGAATGGGCCTTGACTCTGCTTGGAATAGCATTTTTGTGGTGGCATGAAGGAGAATAAGATTAAAAACTGGATGAGTAAAGCAGTGTGAATGCTGCAGACATTGTAAAATATTGAGACGGAGAAGCAAGACCTGAGTAATAAAATAAAACTCTCAAATTACCAGTTAAGTCTACATGCCCATCCTTACCTATGGTCATGAGCTTAGGACAGTGACTAAAAGGTTGAATTCATGAACACAAACAGGAGAAAGGAAGTTCCTCTGTAGGGTAGCTGGATCTTGCATGACAGAGTGAGGGTCTTGAGATTCTGATAAGATCCTAAAGTACATATACTGCTCTTAGATGTTAAGGGAAGTCAGTTGTGGCAGCTTGGGCACCTTTTGTAAATACTTGCTTGGATCTTCATGCAGAAGGTGTAGCAGATATAGCCCAGCTCAGAAGACTTCATGGCATATCCATGGCATGTCTGAGGACTTATATCTTTTAGCTTTCCTGGGAACATATATTGACCCCACATTATGATCTTAGGACTCTTCTGTGGCTACATATATCTTGTCTAGCCTGGTTGATGTTCCACCACTATGGCAATCATCAGGATAAGCACTTTATTACACAATGATGATGATGATGGTGATGAAGGGTCCATTCTTGTCAATGTATACATTAAAAAAAATAAGCATTTGGAAAAATTAAACAAAGGCAGTAACTGAGTAAGAGTCAAACAGAACAAGATTCAAATGGAACAAATCATATATGTTCATACTGATTCCTCCACACACTGTTCATAAGACAAGTCGTACATTTCATGACATACATTAGCAGGTTTTGTTGCTCACCAAAGTACAGAACTGGTGTAGACTTACACTTTGGATCTGCACTACAGGTTTCATGCATACTATTCAGGTTTGAACAGATTACAATTTCATATTAATACTGCCTTTCTGTTTTATTTTCTTCTTCTTCTTTGTGAATTATTTTACTTGGGCAGTACCCACAAATGGTCAGTTGTGATCAGTGTACCACCCTAATAATGAAATGTAAAATGAAATAAATAAATAACCAAATAAAAAGCTGTTGCCCCTTTAACATATACAGGGAATGTTATTAGCAAACCTAGGGTGACACTAACTTCTCCTCTCTGCTTAACATTTAATATCATTTACATTCTGCCTGTGCAACTAGTTTGACTAGCATCTTCCCAGTATACATTTCTTATTTACATTGCTTAATTCCAGATTGCATTGCCTATAGTTACAATAAGCCCATGATTACCTATTAGCAGTTTATAACTTTATTCTGCCTCATTTGATTAGAATCAATGCATTCTAAGGATTCCCAAGGATATGATTATTTTTGATTCAAATAAAGATTGTGGCAACAGTTTTAGTGAGCAAAGAATTATAGAGGATTTATTGATATTATCAGATATAAAGTTGTACCAGAAGTTAGAATCTGACTCTTTGAAGGAAAAATAAAAATTCTCACTTATTTAACAATAAAGAAAAGTTTAGGGAATATTCAAATGGGAAAAGATGAGTAGTCATTTTGTATAGCTCAACAATTTCTGTGGTCAGACCCCTTGAAATGCATGAAAATCCATAGTATGCTCATTTTGTTACAATAGCTTTGGGACAACATTATTTAATGGAAATTATTTCCTTTTGTCCAGAATAGCAGATGAAGTAATGCACTGATTGTTTTTTTTTTACAAGTGATCAAAAGTCACAATTTTTTTACATTTTTACATAGTACATATTGTATTTTATATTAAGGGTGCCCCTGACAGCATTCTTCTTTATATCTCTGTTTCACATGACAAAGAGGTGAAGCATTATTCTGTTGGTTAGTTTCTACTCTGTTGTTTGCATTTTGACTTTCAGAACAGATATAGTGTCTCAGTATAACATGTGTAAATATAATGGCTTATATTATAAACATGCATGAAGTACAATCATGGGTCATGAGAGACACTTGTATTTTGCTTTACTTTGGGAAGAATTAATATTTTTCCACATTCAGTCCTTACAGCCACTACAAAGTAGTTCATAAAAGGTACATAAAGAATATCTTCTTTCTTATATAGGAAGGAAAGTTTATTACGTTGGTTGCTTTTTTGAAATATATGATGAATAGCAATTAATGTGGTTTCGTGTTTAGTTAGAGTTTGCAACATTTTTTTCAAGATGTACAAATTTATCAAGCTAGCAACAAATTTCAACATTTTACTGTAAGCTGATTTAAAAGAAAATGCTTGTTTACACTTTACTAGCTGTCATCTAACCCAAGACCATGTTATGATATTAGCACTCAAAAGACTGCTTCTTAGAGAATGCCATAAAACCAATGAATATAGATTATTTTGTCATAATACTTATGATGTGCTGTCTCATTTTAAGGCTACAGAACATTCTTTTGACAATATTATTACAGCATAAGATTATGTAGTGTATTTATTTTTCTTCAATGTCTAAAGATATTGGACTTGATTCATTAACACCTACACGCAATCTGTATTCAAGAACATCGCTACCACATTTTCTGTGCTTTCTAGTCACTCAGAAAGATTACACTAAGTGTACATGTAGTCTACACTTTGTGATAGCCTTTATGAATCCCCCTCAGGATCTAAGTCTGCAAGAAAATTAGTAGGAATTCTAAAATTAGGAGGAAGAAGGTTTGAGTTATACTTCTGTTGTCTGTTCACTTATAACGGTGTACACATAGTGTATGCATTAATGAATCCCAGCTAGTATTTGCTCTGCAAACAAAAGTAGAAATGTGTGAACTTACTCAATCCAGCCATCCACCCTTCCTTTCATTAATTTTCTAATAACTCTCATTATCATTTAGAAGGTCACAAGAATACAAATAATTATTTACCTTTACAGCCATGGCTGAATACTAAATATATTGCGTGCAGATAAACAGATAAGCAATGGCCCAATGCTGTACTGTGTTTCATCAAACATATCTGACAGAAACATATGATACTGGTCTCAGGACTGACTCTTGGGGTAATATGCTGATCACTTTCCTAATTCTTGTCACTGTCCTCTTACCATAAGTCCTCTCATTCACCCATAAAATTATTCATCCCCTCTGTCTTAGTGCTACCCCAATCCATCCAGCTTTTTTGTCAACCTGCTATGAGAAATAGAGGCAAAGATTTTGCTAGTGTCCAATCTGATGTTCTTTTCCTTAAATTGCCACCAAAACCACAGAGTACTCAAGCTATGAAATAATCAAGGTCCTGTAGAGTGGAAGTTTTGATTGCTTCTGGAATGTATTCTTCTGCACAAGTATTCTGTTTGCTATAGTCACTACCCTCTCAGTTTGCTCCCAAAGGTTCAATTTAGGGGTGATCAGCACATCCACATACTTTCTCCTGCTCTGTTGCCATCAGTCCTGTTTGCTGCACTGATAACTCACACCAGGGTTGTAGTGGACAAAGTACAATACTTTCTCCAAACCGCAGCTGTCTCTGTCCTTCCCACATGCTTATCTTTTTATGTTTTTTGATAAGCTGTTCTCCGTATTCTCCACTGTTGCATCTATCTTTGTGTCATAAGCAGTGGGCAAATCCTATTTTATGTTCTATCAAACATATTTAAGAGAAACATACCATATTGGTTAGGAGTGCACCTTCCTAATTCTTGACATTGCCTATCTTTCCATAAGCCTCTGTGTCCTCTCATTAAACCATAAAACTATTCAGCACTTCTGCCTTGGTGCTATTAAAATCCATCAAGGTTTCCTGTCAACCTACTGTGAGGGGCAGAGGCAATGACCTTGCTTGTGTCCAAGCAAATTTTGTCTTCTAACTCCTCTGTTAAGTTCTTCTGTAACCCAGTCATAAAGCTGCTTCATGTACAGCTCCTTCTGTTCAGGAACCCATGTTGGTTGCAGTCCTAAAGACTGTTTTCCTCTAAAAATGCTACCAACCTTCTCCTTAGTACTTTCTCCATGCCATGTCCTGCATGTGCATCCTTCTTGACACTGTCTGCTAGCTCCCTTTCAACATTATCCTAAGCTACACTTACTATCTTTATTGGCTTTATCTTAGCCTGCTTGTGCTATATCCTTTACATCTTCCCTCCTTCTTGTTTTCTCTAGTAGGCCCTAAGTTTTTCCCTAACTGCTTGTCTCATATTTGTGTGATGTAAATTTTTAAAATTGTCTCTATACTATTAAATATTTCACTGTGTAGCACAAATGAATACATTCTATGACTCAAACATAGATAATGATGTGGTCCTGTGAGAACCAGTGAGAAAATGTAGAAATGAGTGGCTGATAAAGTTCGTCCATCCTGGGGGGTGTGTAAATACTGCCCAGTCCACAGCAGTGTTGTCACCCTAGGTGAGGGGTGGTAGAGAGAGAGAGACAGAGAGAGTAAGAGAGAGAGAGAGAGAGAGAGACAGGGGTGCCCAAGATGCAATGCATGAGCTGAGAAAATGCAGTTTTTCTCTGTCAGACTTTATCTATGATATAACCTTCAGGAATTATGTGAAGAAAAATGCACACTTACAGCAAAATACAGGTGTGCCAGTTTCTGCAGCATTTATTGAATAGTAACTATAAACCTAAAGCTATTAAATGAGACCAGTGCTGAAAGGGGATGTCTTGTAATGGGCTAATTACAACTTCTTGCACTGAACCTACTATCATATCAAAACAAAGAAAGTAGATAAAGCAGTATATTCTGCTATGGAGTACCCTCCCTTTACACTTAATAAAGCTTAAAATTATATGACAACTGTAAAATGAAAACTACAGTTTGCATCTGTGTTTCATTCTGTAAAGTAGGTGCAGTTTTTATAATGGTGACATTTTTTAAAAGCAGAGACTATGAGGTTTCATTTGTTGAAATGTTCATACCACAGATAGTAACTCAGTCTCAATACATTTTTTTTTCTTTTAACAGCATAGTTTTCATAGGGGCACACATAAAAAGCTCTTAATGTGCTTATAATTGAAGCAAATGCTACTATCAGTCATTTCCAGTGACAAGGTAAAATTAACTAAATTGTAGTTTTTAATTAACAAATGAAGCCTACAGGTGCAAGCATTGTAAGAACTATCAAAAGAAGAAATATCAACATGTGCACCTAAGTTAAAGTATTTCCATTAAAAACACCTGATGTGTCACTTGAGTTAGTTTATCCCTTTCCTCCCCAACATGGTGGTACCTCATGTGTGGTATATTATGCAACACATCAAGATAGACCGCCATTCTCCAGTCAAATCTGACTGGTTCTGCACTCACTATTCCATGTTAAAATCAATGCTTGGTTATGCTCCAGAAGTCTGATAACTTGCCCTACAGCATGGATGCATTGTTAGATAACTAGTCACCTGTATTACATCATAGAAGTAAATGTCAGGAAAAATATACATGGGACACTAATGTATTTCAAAAATTTTCTTTTATAAGAAACCAGAATTCCTTTGGGCTAAATTAAGTTTATTTCAAAAAGGTGTATACATATGTATATGTATATATATATATATATATATATATATATATATATATATATATAGTATATCTATCTATATATATATATATATATATATATATATATAGATATATATATATATATATATATATATATATATAGATATAGATATATATATATATTATAAAACTGTTTGTCAAGACATGCTTAATGGATATGAGACATGCAGGTGTTTCATCCCCTCATTCATTAAAGATGTGAATCTCTCAGGGCTAAATTAAATGTTAAGTTTAGTTTTGAGAAAGATATAACATTAAAACTTTGTCAGGACATGCTTCTTGACATTTATTCATCCACCACAAAAATCTTCAGCAATGATTAAATACTTTGCCCCCACAATTTCTAGGTTATGCAATGAGCACTCGTAGCTAAATAAAATATCTATAAAGATTGAGCAACTGCTTGTGAAGACAATGACCCAGACATGAGTTTTCAGAAATTTCTATAAAATTCACACTGCAAAATGAAGATCCCAGTGCAGTTTTCTGATAACATACATTTTGCTTGCTAGACAAGCTTACTGAAGGAAAATTTATCAACATGCATCTGTACAGTATTGCATATAAAATAATGGCAAGAAATGTTTAAAAAAAAGTATTTGCCTGACCGTTGCTGTTGTTTCTTCATTGATTGGTGCTTTCAAAATGATTCCAGAAAAGGGCTGACCTCTTGTCGTCCAAGACATCCTTCATATGATCTATATATTTGTTCCTTTTTAAATGAATCTTAAAGCCTGTAAGATCTAAATGCATTTTTACACTGCTAAGACTGCATGAGAGAAATGAGCATTCATTTATGTCAGCTTTATAAAGTAAAAACATATGTGTTCTCTTCTTTCTTTCTTTGTGATTGGGCAAAAAGGCCTGACTTCTGTAGGTTTCTGATGGTACAAGGAATGGGACAAACCAAAAACTGGTTAGTTCTATTTTCTTAGCATTCTATTTTTGATCAGATTTTAGTTTAACTATCTCAATTAACTTGCTAATATAAATGTACTGTTATGGAGATTTTCTCCCTGGGCCTCCACAGATGATGGGTTTTGCCAGTTGTACTTTCCTGGTCAACAAAGACAAATAAGTAAATAGCCTGATGGCATGCACAAGGGCACACCATGCAGACATAATAATACTAATAAAATGGGTGACTTGACTTATGGAATTCTTTTATGAATGGTTTTCTCTTGCCAATGATTTAAGAAAATCAAGAACACTTTTTTCTGTATGCGATTTAAAAAGTAAGTAGCAATAAAGCAGCACACATTGGCATCTACCAATAAATGTTCTTCCACCCTAAAATAGTGCTGCAGCTTCTATATATGTTTTTTTCCAATAGTTATATAGTTTACTTCCAAATTGTTCTTTGTTGTCCATTCACTACTTGTAGGTAGGGCCCCTGCAATATAGTATGATCTTGGCTGTTATGGCTAGGTATCTTATAGTTCCACTGAACTCTTTCCTAGTGTTCCTATGTTCTGTCATTTTATATTTAATTACAACTTCATTAGGAAAACTAATGTCAGTCATACAGCAGTTGAGTAATGAGGGAAACAAGTTGGAACATGGAGGCACTCAGAGAGTGGTTTTCTTTCCTGTGCCACTTTAAATCTAAACATTCTGATTTTTTTCTGTCAGGTATTCATTAATCCATTCAGCAGGATAATAATATAATGTCCACATAATGAATGTCCCCAACAAAATGTTATGGTTCACTGTCAAAGGCTCTGCTGAAGTCTGCATTTACCTTTTTTACTTTGCTTACCCAGATGTGCTACTCTGAAAATATGTTTTCCAAAGAAAGGCAGACTACATATGGTAGATGTGCCCTTGCTGAAGGGATGCTGAGTTATCCTGGGATGTCCTATGTTAGGTAAAGTATCAACCAAGACATCAGTGACAACTTTCTCAGCTATTTTGCAGGTACCGATCAGAAAGACAATGGGTCAGTATGCTTTGGACTCTCCTAATTCTCCAGAATGAATGTACATCAACATCACTGATACAAGTGTGGTTTACTGCACTCAGACAGACTCTTACTGCATATTTATATCAGGGCTAGTGGGAGGCTTGTACTGAATTCCCTTAGTTCTCTGTTTCTTGCATAAGCTTGTCTCCTTTTGCCAAGATGTTACTGGAGCACAAAAATAAAGGGATACTTTTAGTGGACCAATACAAGGTTTACTGTACAGCTATTCGAGCTTTCAGAGCAAAGGGAGCCCTCCTTCAGTATTTTAATCTCCTGGCAAAGGGCTCATATAACTCCAAAGTTACTAGACTGTAAAATATATGTTGGTCCAACAACATCACCTCCCTGTCCCATTGTTTTCTGCCTATGGACCAGCATGACATTTATCTTTTTTTATCTGGGTATCAGGAGAGAAATGGAAGTTTCCCATGGAAAAATATATCTGCATAATGGATCATGAATGCATAATAATATGCATCTCTTCAAAATGCATTCAGGACATCAAGCCATACCTCAGTAACTATAGAAATACGTCAGCAATAAATGAGCTCATGGCTAAAGCGTAAGTGGAAAATCTAGTTATTCCCTGAAACATTAATTCCAGCAAGAAGCCTCACATGTATTTATCTCCAAAACTGATACCAAATGAGAAGAAAAAATATACCCTTAAAACTGATGTGAATAGGATCCAGACAGAAAGACCCTTGCAAAACACAGAACTGTGAGTATAAATATATTTGAAAACCTCATTGTACCAGGCTATCAAGAGAGATCATCAACATTTTTCTTTCTCAATATTTTTAGGTTGGGCGTCATATTTATTTGTTATGGGCTTTAGCCTTTTTCTAGGGCTGTCCTTATGAGAAATGGAGTCAGGGGCTTTATGGTGGTCAACAAAATTACAGTGTTCCCCCACCTACCCTCCATAATGGCAGCCTCACAACATCTAGCTTACTTTTTTCTTTTTGCCTTACACTTCACCTTTTTCCCTCAGTCCTTTTAACACACCCTAAATGGTCAAGACTTCACTATAATATATGTGAAGGTAATAGATTATGCTGGGGTTCTTTTTGTTTTCAATAAATATCTTTATTAAATTATCACGTATGACACAGACAATCTTACAGTTATATAAATGAAAAACAAACAACATTGAATTATGCTGGGATTCTGATGGCCAAGTAACCCCCAGAAGCCAAGAGATTCTACATACATACATACATACAAATATTTCAAGTATGGGTATTAATGCCGTTCTAGTCTGCCAATATACCAAAACAATTGTTCCCATAATAAGTGTCCAGGCTGTTCTTAAAGATATCTAAACTAGTACTCGTTTTAATGTAATTTGTAGTCTGTTCCATGCATCAGCTGCTCTCTCATAGAACCAATCCGTACACTTCTCATTCCTTTAGAATCTTCTACATAGGTTGTCTGATGATTCTCTAGTATGTTTTGATAACCCCAAACATTCCCAGAGATAGTTGTCTCTAAATGCCCTGCACACCTGAATAACATCTACTCTTAGAAAGCTATGAGACACTGTACAAGTTCAGATATTTTAGTCTTTCATAATAACTGAAATTTTCACATGCGTATGCCATTGGTATATTTCCAGTGTACTCTTTCTGATTTACTCATGCTTGATTTCATATAGGTTCATAGGTTCATAGGTTGGTACTGGGCTATCTGCCCGAAGGCATATATTAGCCCAGCCACATTGTGCGGTATTCCCCACCCCTTTAGGAGATCCCTAGACCCTTGTACTAGCAGCTAGTATCAATAATAGTAGTCGGTAAGGTTTCCATATTGTTATTCCATGCTCAAGTTTGGGTCTAATGTAACTAACAAACAATTGCTTCCTCTTTCTGATTTCCTAGATTTTATAAATGTTTTTATACAACCTGTAGTTCTATAACTAGATAACTAATAGCTGGATCTACCCATAAACCCAGGTCCTTAAATGAGTCTACAGATTGCATCGCTGTGTGCTGTATTAAATATTCACCTTTCAGTGTATGTCCCCCAAATCCCATATACTTAGTGTTTGATGTATTTATCAGCATATTATTCTCCTCTGACCAAATGGTCAATTTAGTCAAGTACTTTTGCAGACATGCCTGATCTGTAACACATGTAATCAGTTTATCCAATTCCAAGTCATCTGCATATAGACTGTAAAACACTTCAGATGAAAAAAGCTAGGTCTGAAAGATACAATTTAATCAAGTAAGGGCCTAGGACAGCGACCTGTGGGACACCCAGACTGTAACTAAGACTTTTACCTGCACAATTTCTGCCTGATACTTGCCACATCATATTTGTAAACCAGGCACCAATACATCCTATCAAAAGGTAAACTGATACCTAGTTATTCTAATTTATTAATCAGTGTTTTGTGTATGACCTTGTCAAATGCTGAAGTTAAATCTATATAAATTACATCACAGCACTGCTTCTCATTCATAGCTGTTATTAAATTGTTATAGAAGATCAAGTTACAGGTGGTAATAGATCTATTTTCAACATATGCTTGCTAATATATGGGTTCAAGTCCCAACCTATCCAATTCTGACAATAACTTATCCAATATTACCTTCTCCATTCTTTTTCCACAACATGAAAGCAGACTTAGGGATCTATATGGCTCTGGATTTGTCCTACTCCCATTTCCCTTTAAGACAGGTTTAATAACTGCAACTCTCCAATCTTGAGGAATCTCCCCGTATTTATATGACCTAGTAAATAATAGGTATAATGCCACTGCAAGTTCTTACTGAAGAGTTCTCTGGTCATTGTTACTAATTCAATCTCCTCCCTGTGCTTTGTTTGGATCCAGTTTGCACAGTTCTTTTCCAATATAATCTAATTTGATTCTAGTA
This sequence comes from Protopterus annectens, assembly GCF_019279795.1. Taxonomy (NCBI): domain Eukaryota; kingdom Metazoa; phylum Chordata; order Ceratodontiformes; family Protopteridae; genus Protopterus; species Protopterus annectens. The sequence continues at coordinate 1,422,705,882 of NC_056741.1, forward strand.
TCTGAGGTTACCTGGATGCCACTAGGACAACTTATCACCCCCTTTGTGGAGCCAAACTGTTTTGCATAAGATTTTGTAAATATATCAATTATATGTTGTATCTGAGAATACATTTTAGAATCTACACACAGGTTATCAGTTTGTATGTCTTTACTCCTTCCATATCGTATGTATCTATAAAAAGGTTTCCTAGTATGCTTAACATCTTTATATACATTTTCTAGTTGTTTTGATATGCATTTTAGTGCTTTTCTTCCAACCTTTTGACCAATGATGCCCTCAACAAAAATCATGACTAAGGAAAGAAATTCATTCTTGTTTTTTATTTTAATTTTTCCTTCAAGAAGGAAATAAGCTGCTTCCAAGGTTTCATGTTCAAACGTGACAAAAAGTACTTTCCAACAAAACTGAAAAGAATAGCTGTATATGGGACATCTTGCTTGCTGATGGATATAATTTTGCACTTTTCACATTTATTTTTAGACCATGTCAGCCATAAGCTGTCACCCTTTGCAATGAACTCTGAAAAGTAAATGCCAAAAATGTGGTCCAAGGACTGAGCTGAGGGTCTGACCAGGTCTCCTGAGTGAGATAGATCCACCCATCATAACTTCTTAGGTTCTATTTGTTTCACATTTTCTCATCAAATAAATTACAGAGGGATTTATGTTTAGCTGAATAAATTTAGTAACTATATTGGGATAGTGTGGAATGCCTTTGTGAGCTCCAAATATGTGGTGTGAAGGTTTGTACTTTCATCCATTGTTTCACTGAACATCTGGAAGAAGTCAACCAGGATGAGTAGGCAGGATCTGCCTTTGATAACTGCAAACTCGCTTGGTCAATAGGTTGTACATTGCCTATGTCTTTGTTCATTAATTCCATAATGGTCATTTATATAGTCTTACAGATGAGACAGGTCAGGATTATAGGTCTATAGTTGCCTGGATTTGTGAAGGGGGCTGAGTGTTGCAATCCTCCATTCATTTGGCACAAACCCTGTTTGGATGCTAATATTGAAATGTCTCTTTTTCAGGCTGACCAGTAGGCATCCTGGTATGTTACCCAGTCCTGTAGAAGCAGTGTTTCTGATCTTGTATAGTGCCTTGAGGATCTGTTCCTGGAAGAATTAAATGTTGTCTGCAGACTGGAGTCTGGGCAAAGTGGGGTGGTTAGCATTACCTTTGTCTGCTAGTAGATTGGCAATACCTTAAGGCTTAAAGTACATGAGATTGTTTACTATTAGTTCAGTGCAATTTTGAACATTATTTGTGAGGTCATTGACATTGTTAAAAAAGTCTTTGTGATTGTCTTCTGCCTAGTGACTGTTTTTTACCATGTATGCAGTTTTGGTTGATTTAATCATGGTGCAAAGTTCTCTGTTTATCTTAATAAGAGTGTTTTGAGCATTTCCAGAATTATTTTTTTTATTATGTGCATAAGTCATGGGCCAGTGGGGTCATAAAGGATGCCCTGTGGTTGGATACAATGTGATATGGGGTTTGTTAATTGTCAGTGGTACATGGAAGAGCTCCACATCATTCCTTTACTTAACAAGTCTGGAAGTGTAATTTTGTTTTACCAATGTACAGATTTTGACACCTTTAGTGCCATCAGCTAGTGCTGCGGGTCTGAACATGTGTTAAGTATTGAAGCCATGCACTGATGGGGTGTTCTCAATATTCTTGAACCAGTCTCATTGATGATGCATATATCAGTGCGTTCTAGGATAAGGAGTGCTTGTAAGGAGTGTAGTTTTCTGTTTATGTTCCTAATGTTGAGAAGTAATATAATACCTTCATATTTTCTGAAATTTGTTTTGTCATGTTAGAAGCTTTTGTAGACTGACTTTGCCTAAAAATGTATTAGGGATGGGTCCATATGGGCTTGCCAATCTACAAAAGCCTTGGGGTACTCTGGAGAATAGCTGATGGTACCAAGTTTGCAGACACAGAGTCGATGGAAATGTTGACAGCTTATAGCTGACAATGTTTGCTAAGGTTGCCATCATAGACTCTCCAGAAGACATGAAGATCCTTCAGGAAGCTTGTTGCAAACAAATAGCTGGTATCAAAATCATGGCCTAAATCTAAAAGCAAAAAAAGTGCATAATTGTATCCATTTGATGTAGTGCATCCCTAGCAAAGCAGTTGGGATTGTCTACCATGTTGTCCCCATCATGTCTTCATTGTACCATCTTTGAATGACACCAGATGCTAAGCCATTTGTTAATGTCAATTTTTTTGCTCATATTGTGGCATCATTCTAGGTGAATGTAAAATTCTACTCAAGGCAAGGGTTATACTTGCCTCAAACACACATTCTGGGAGTTTCTTCATGTAGTCCGACTGTTTATTCCCACAATAACCCTGTCTGCTAAGTAATATGTGTACTTTGGGTGCAAGGACTTGAGTGTATGCATTGCATGGCAAATCCTGGCTGCCATTAGACAGCTGACTGTGACGAGTCCTTGCTCAGTTTGCTAAGCTGTACATCAGTGTTTCTCATAATGGAATCCCTTGACTAGGATACTTGGCTGTGTAAAGGTTTGCTTTATGGGCGTATAAACTGAGACACTGAGTTATACATGCATGCTTTGTGGTGGGTGTTTATTGAGTTAAATGTTTGAGGCTAATGAGGATACTTGTTGCTATGTTTGCATCTAAGAGACCTTTGAGGTTTAGATAGATTGCATTTAAGAGCTTCAGCACATGTGGGTCTGTGTATCTGGTCAATATTGTGTGCGGCAGTTGTAGTGTGTCATTATGTGTTTCTGACAGCCTGTCTGGTATTAATAGTATCTCTATGTGAGAACCTTGCTTTCAGTAAAATTCTGTAACTACATCTCTCACACACTGTATCACCTTGCTCTCACACCCACACTGTACCAGTTTGTTTAAGAATTAGGTGGTTTTCAGAATACGAGACAATTTTTACTTTGACTCCAGATGCCAATTTCCATCAAGCTGGCTACAAATACTGCAGAAAGGTGCTTGACGATTCAAAAAAAAAATGCCTTGCGTTCTTCTTAGCTATTAAAAGGGTTAATCTAAAATGAATGTCACATAATATATGAATCGGGAATTACATGGGAGGATGCCATATATGGCTGTTAGAATTGCTTGATAGGGATTTGGTAATGATTTGGAATAGGAGCTATGTTAACATAACATCAGTAAGGGGTACTAACCAAAAATAAGGAAATGGAACAACGAAGGACAGGCCAGTCCAGGCTTCTGTCTGATAAAGGGATTAATGGTGGTCAGTACAGAGGGTTATGAGCAGGTCACTGATCATAACCTTCTTATTATTTACTATCACAGTGAATCTTGGCATCCATGTCAAGAACGCATAATTAAGTGTTATGACTGGAGATGTGATCATAATTCTTTGTGGTACATGGAGCTTTATCTTCTCTGTGTACTACTAGTTACAGTAAACTAAAGAGAAAAAAAAACACCAAGTGTTTTGCTGGCTTTCAAAGTCATACAGCACTCAGAAAGACAGTGTAACTCAGTCTCACTTTCCATGGCTCTCAGATGCCCAAATTTTCATAGAATGTCCACATTTTTGCCTCATATGTTCTGTCTGTTCCTCATAAAATCTGTGGTTTTCTGAGAAATTACTGAGAACTGAAGTCACTAAATAATGACATGCATTTGAGTTTCAGAGTTCACATTCTTCAGAGAATCGAGGTGAACACAAATTCTGTTATTCTAGAAACTTTCTAATTTTGAAAGAGGAAGTCAGGGACCCATTAATGTTTCAGCCACCAGGGAGAAAGAAATTGTTGCTGCTGTCTGCTGGTCAGTACTGGCAGATTTAACTGCCTAGTGTGAGGACTGACCTTAAGAAGGTAAGCATGGGGTGCGTAACATTTGTTAAGATTGGGTCTCATGCTAACTTAACTGAATTGTCTTTTTCTGGATATTGGAACTGTGCTCCATTCACTATGTACAGTTCACTAAGACAAGAGTCAGTCACAGGATCACATATATATGGTCAGCATGCAACTCAAGTAGCCTTCCTCCTAGTAAGGAAAGAGAAAGGGGTAGAAAAAGAATTTGAAAAGTTATCCCCAGTGAGGCAATTAGCACTCAGCATATATCATTGATGGTCACAATTAGCTATAAGCAATGGATAGAGAAGTCTCTAGGGTCAATAGAGACTAGGATGGAGACTAGGAAGCTGTCCACAGTAAAATCACAGAAGGTCTAGGAAATACTCAGGATTCTAACATCAAGATGAAGTGGAAGACAGAAAAGACTGAAGAGGCTGAGAAGAAATACAGGTCTGAAAACAAAGAAGTTAAGAGAAGAGTTGCAATGGCAAAGATCAAGGTGTCAAATAAACTTTACCAGCTTCTGAAAATTGAATCAGCAGATGGCACAAAAAGGCTGTATCAGGTTCTAAGTGATCTAAAGAAAGAAAAGATAGTCATCAGACACCATTGATAAGAGATGCCAGCAACAATCTGCACACTAGTTTAGAAGTCATGAACAGCAGGTGTGGAAGAAGCTTCTCAATGAAGAAAATCCACAAAAGCTGTACTGTCCTATGCACAGTCTACAAGAAAAAAGGAAGAAGAACTCAGTTGTGCAGCTAGGATGTGGCAAAAGGGCCAGTTGCTTCTGATGCAAACTGCTAGAAAGTGAGATTGGCAGATGCCGATGGATCTTCAGTGCTTCAGTGCATTACTGGTTCTCAGAATGTCAGTACTGTGCTTTTGGTCCAAACTGAATCACTTTGGTGGTCTGTATGTAGTGTGAAATGAAACAAATACTTGTTATGAATTTAGAAAGACGTTTTCCACAGTTTAAAAGGAAAACAGATTTTTTTTTACTCCAAACTCAAGTTAGAGTAGAGGAGTGTAGAATGAATGGACCAGGCTTCCTTCTTAGATGAGGAGTGACATATTGTAAAATAGACTTTCTTTTTTTTTTCTTTTTTCTTTTCCCTTATAATTGAATGAAGGGGGCACCAATCAGGGGGTGACCTACAAAAAGAATGAAATCAAGGAAAGAAGCAAACTCAGATGAAGTAACAGCAGATGCGATCAAAGATGTTGGGTATGATAGGGTGAAGTGGCTCCTGAGGATACTCTTCACAGTATGGAGAGAAAGGTGTATCCCAAATGACTGGAGAATAAATATTTTATTGCCAGTGTACAAGAACAAAAGAGACATTCACAACTGTGGTCAGTGCAGAGATATGAAATTCCAGTGACATTGCGTGAAAGTTGTACAAAGATTAATAAACCAATATGCAGAGTAGAAAATGTGATAGGAACCCAGCAGTTTGGATTTAGATCATGATACAGTATAACTGATCCAGTGTTTGCAGTAAGGCAGACAGTGGAGAAGAATACAAAGATGAGGGAATATTTCATTTGGGCATTCCTAGACTTGGGGAGAGCATATGAGGAGGTCCCGACAAATCTGATTAGGGCAGTTCCGCAATGGTTAGAAGTCCCATAAACATTGGTAGAATTAATACAGGCTGCAATCAAACAATAAATTTGGAAGAGAGGAAGTTCCCTTGCTTACCAGTGGGAGTGGGAAGCATTGAGCTGCCTGTTGGTCCAGTTTTGTGAGGTTTCAGCCAGTAACTTGTAGTCTATTGGTTGTTTTGGGCCAGTTCCTAGCTTCTTTCAGCCCCCTGATATAAAACACGCTAAACACGCGTTTTTTAGCTTGTACCTACTCAGCACAGATCCTCGTGGTGGCCAGCAGAGTATTCCAAGCTTCAGAGAGCTAAAAAAGTGACTTTACCTGATTTAAGTATATTTTTTGTGGCTTTCCACTTCTATTTATCTAGCAACTGTATTTCGCCTGCTTGCTGATACATAGTTATTGTTTTTCTGCATTTATTCTGTTATTGCACTTGATTTCTCAGTTTGTTACTTTTAAAATCTGTAATTGTTGCAAATTGTTTGTGTAGGCTGTGATAGTCGATTTATAGCATTTATAAGTATCTACTGTATCTGTTTCTGCTTGTTTCCGAAAAAAAAAAAAAAAATATATCTCTTGTTTTCCCGCCTTACTGAGCTAGAGTAGTCCGGTTTCAGAGCTTGCTGATCTCTGGACTTTGTTTGCAGTTCCTGTTACTGATTCTTTGCCTAATATGGAAGAGAGGAAGTTCCCTTGCTTACCAGTGGGAGTGGGAAGCATTGAGCTGCCTGTTGGTTCAGTTTTGTGAGGTTTCAGCCAGTAACTTGCAGTCTATTGGTCATTTTGGGTCACTTCCTAGCTTCTTTCAGCCCCCTGATATAAACCACGCTAAACGCACATTCTTTAGCTTGTACCTACTCAGCACAGATCCTCGTGGTGGCCAGCAGAGTAATCCAAGCTTCAGAGAGCTAAAAAAGCGACTTTACCTGATTTAAGTATATTTTTTGTGGCTTTCCACTTCTATTTATCTAGCAACTGTATTTTGCCTGCTTGCTGATACATTGTTATTGTTTTTCTGCATTTATTCTGTTATTGCACTTGATTTCTCAGTTTGTTACTTTTAAAATCTGTAATTGTTGCAAATTGTTTGTGTAGGCTGTGATAGCCGATTTATAGCATTTATATATGTCTACTGTATCTGTTTCTGCTTGTTTCTGAAAAAAAAAAAAAAAAAATATCTCTTGTTTTCCCGCCTTACTGAGCTAGAGTAGTGCGGTTTCAGAGCTTGCTGATCCCTGGACTTTGTTTGCAGTTCCTGTTACTGATTCTTTGCCTAATTTGGAAGAGAGAAAGTTCCCTTGCTTACCAGTGGGAGTGGGAAGCATTGAGCTGCCTGTTGGTCCAGTTTTGTGAGGTTTCAGCCAGTAACTTGTAGTCTATTGGTCGTTTTGGGCCAGTTCCTAGCTTCTTTCATCCCCCTGATATAAAACACGCTAAACGTGTGTTTTTTAGCTTGTACCTACTCAGCACAGATCCTCGTGGTGGCCAGCAGAGTAATCCAAGCTTCAGAGAGCTAAAAAAGCGACTTTACCTGATTTAAGTATATTTTTTTTGGCTTTCCACTTCTATTTATCTAGCAACTGTATTTCGCCTGCTTGCTGATACATTGTTATTGTTTTTCTGCATTTATTCTGTTATTGCACTTGATTTCTCAGTTTGTTAATTTTAAAATCTGTAATTGTTGGAAATTGTTTGTGTAGGCTGTGATAGCCAATTTATAGCATTTATAAGTGTCTACTGTATCTGTTTCTGCTTGTTTCTGAAAAAAAAAAAAAAAATATCTCTTGTTTTCCCGCCTTACTGAGCTAGAGTAGTCCAGTTTCAGAGCTTGCTGATCCCTGGACTTTGCAGTTCCTGTTACTGATTCTTTGCCTAATTTGGAAGAGAGGAAGTTCCCTTGCTTACCAGTGGGAGTGGGAAGCATTGAGCTGCCTGTTGGTCCAGTTTTGTGAGGTTTCAGCCAGTAACTTGTAGTCTATTGGTCGTTTTGGGCCAGTTCCTAGCTTCTTTCAGCCCCCTGATATAAAACACGCTAAACGTGCGTTTTTTAGCTTGTACCTACTCAGCACAGATCCTCGTGGTGGCCAGCAGAGTAATCCAAGCTTCAGAGAGCTAAAAAAGCGACTTTATCTGATTTAAGTATATTTTTTGTGGCTTTCCACTTCTATTTATCTAGCAACTGTATTTCGCCTGCTTGCTGGTACATTGTTATTGTTTTTCTGCATTTATTCTGTTATTGCACTTGATTTCTCAGTTTGTTACTTTTAAAATCTGTAATTGTTGCAAATTGTTTGTGTAGGCTGTGATAGCCGATTTATAGCATTTATAAGTGTCTACTGTATCTGTTTCTGCTTGTTTCCGAAAAAAAAAAAAAAAAAAAATATCTCTTGTTTTCCCGCCTTACTGAGCTAGAGTAGTCCGGTTTCAGAGCTTGCTGATCCCTGAACTTTGTTTGCAGTTCCTGTTACTGATTCTTTGCCTAATTTGGAAGAGAGGAAGTTCCCTTGCTTACCAGTGGGAGTGGGAAGCATTGAGCTGCCTGTTGGTCCAGTTTTGTGAGGTTTCATCCAGTGACTTGTAGTCTAATGGTCGTTTTGGGCCAGTTCCTAGCTTCTTTCAGCCCCCTGATATAAAACACGCTAAACGCACATTTTTTAGCTTGTACCTACTCAGCACAGATCCTCGTGGTGGCCAGCAGAGTAATCCAAGCTTCAGAGAGCTAAAAAAGCGACTTTACCTGATTTAAGTATATTTTTTGTGGCTTTCCACTTCTATTTATCTAGCAACTGTATTTCGCCTACTTGCTGATACATTGTTATTGTTTTTCTGCATTTATTCTGTTATTGCACTTGATTTCTCAGTTTGTTACTTTTAAAATCTGTAATTGTTGCAAATTGTTTGTGTAGGCTGTGATAGCCGATTTATAGCATTTATAAGTGTCTACTGTATCTGTTTCTGCTTGTTTCCGAAAAAAAAAAAATATCTCTTGTTTTCCCACCTTACTGAGCTAGAGTAGTCCGGTTTCAGAGCTTGCTGATCCCTGGACTTTGTTTGCAGTTCCTGTTACTGATTCTTTGCCTAATTTGGAAGAGAGGAAGTTCCCTTGCTTACCAGTGGGAGTGGGAAGCATTGAGCTGCCTGTTGGTTCAGTTTTGTGAGGTTTCAGCCAGTAACTTGTAGTCTATTGGTCATATTGGGCCAGTTCCTAGCTTCTTTCAGCCCCCTGATATAAAACATGCTAAACGCACGTTTTTTAGCTTGTACCTACTCAGAAACGTTTG